>NC_027753.1:33669702-33685598 GCF_000695525.1 Brassica oleracea var. oleracea
GGAGTTTTCCGGCGGAGAGAGAGAGGTGGCCAGGTGGAGAGAAGGCTGAGCGCCGGTGGAGCAAAGGCTGAGCACCGGAGGAGCTGGCCGGAAAAGGGGATCGCCGGCTGAGAGAGATTTCTCAGGTGGAGAGCACAATCGTGCTGATAACGTGTTAGAAATATGAGAGAAGTGTTGTTGTGAAAGTTGTGTCTTTCTCATTAGCTCTCACTATTAATATATAGTGGAGGTTCATAAGAGTTTACACAAAGGAGAGAATCTACACATTTAATACATTTGACTACAAATATCTAGACTTGGTCAAAGCTCATAAATGCTCTGGTTGAATGAGTCTTCATCTTGACTAGTCTTGGACGGATGAGACGAACCGGAGACGGGTGTAGACGGACCGGATAGTCGGGTCAGATGTAAACCTCCTTGATGGTTAATGGCAATCCACATATCCATATCATGGATTTATAACACATGAAATGTTTTCTTCTATTTCCTTCGTTGATATTACTTCTTAATTATCTCCTCTATGATAAAACTGTCTTTGTCTTTCTACGTACTTTTACAAAAAAAAATTTGCTTCCCACTTTTAAAAACTTTTGACGTTCATGTCATGCCATTGAACTATTTTAACTTAAAGTTTAATTTGGGTTTCCAATTATAAAATATTTAAATAATATACTATTTACCTCTGTAAACACTTGAACCACATAAAAATTAAAAGAATTAAGGACTAAACCACAATCATTTCTTATGTACTGAAATTTCTATTTTTTAGATCTGAGATCAGAACAACAGAGAACATATAATTTTCTAAATGTCGTTTGAGTCTAATTTTTTAGGTTTTGTCTTTGATATCGTCAAACTAATAACATTTGATATATATTTATATATATTACGTGCAAGTAGTTACTTTGCTCATCTATAATTTATGTGTAAATGGTGAAGAAAATATGATGGATCATGCAGCCTGTTTCTTTCATTTCTTCTTTAAGTATTTTGAGAAAAATAATAATAAAGTAGTTGGTTCACCTATAGTTGTATATATTTTCTTTTTTGGTAAAATTGTATATATTTTCTTGGTCGTTTAACTGCAAATAATAATGAAATTCTAACCGTAGAAGTACAATTGTACCTTTATCAATTTTTTGGTGTGGCCTTAAGGTATATAATGTAACAACCAGATCTCAGAAAATAAACTTAATCAACCAGAAAGAAGAAAACAGCAACAAAAGACAATGAAATTAGCTACTAATTTACATCCGAAAAACCCTTCTTTGGGATGAAAAAAACTACAGAAATACATGCATAGCTCCGTATAGAAAGCCAACACATATAAGCTTCTTCCCAAGAGTTATATAAGGAAGATCCGCAACAACAAAAACAAAAAAAAAAAAGAACTAAATATTGGGTTAGTCTTCCTTAAGCCGATTATGAAAATGATTTTGATTTTCTTCTTCTTTTGTTAGTCATGCCAACAAAGAAGCATGACGACACACCTCCTTATGATGTAAAGTTTAGCCTTTTGCTCTCTAACCACTCCTCCCACTCCTCGGCTCCACATCTTCATCTTCGTTCCTCCTACGCTCGAACTGGTCGTCTTCATTTTCGCTTGATCCTTTGGAAGTGAAATGTGACGGAGAAAGAGAGAACAATTAGGGTGTCTGTGTGGATGATAATGAGGAATGTGATGACTGATGAATGAAGAAAAGTATTGTGCTCTATATATATACAGGTGGGGAAAAGGTGGCCGAGGACAGAAACCGAACCATACCGAACTAGACCGGTTCACGAAAGAGGCAACGAGTGGGTCCATCGGGGGTTTGTGCACTGTTCCCTAACTCACCGGACAGTGTGTCCCTCCATACCCACGTGGACCCCCACCGTGAGCGAATCTTTGCCCTAAATGTGTTTATTTATTATCTTATCACATGCTCTATCTCCATGAAAACTTTACCCAAACCCCCAAATTATAAAATCGAATACTACTAAATGACCATTTCAGTAACAAATGAAAACCATACCGATGAATAAAGTGAGCCTATATTTTTCTTTATCCTAATTCGGTTTAATCTGACAAAAATCCTAAGTGCAATGTATCAGTTGTTTTCAGAACCGAATTCGACGTCAGAAAATATTGTCACCAACCAAAACTGTTGGGACTAAATAATAGTCTAATACTAGCCATCCAAAATCGACACCTACTTGGTCCCCGGACGTTAATAGTCTAACACTAGTCTAATAATTGTGATATGAAAACTAACATTTAATTCTTTGATTGGAAGCTCACTCATCAATTTTGTAACCTGAAGATATTTCCATATCGACAAATTCTAGTTAGTAAGTGATATATTCCAAAATCTTGAAGGCACATGCATGAAGAAATTCAAAGCATCGGATTTTTTGAGTCAGATTTAAATTATTGCTATACACAATATGATATGGAGACTATACAAAAAAATGCATTGCGCCGAAATTAGTGAGAGAAGTTATTAATTACCAAACTATAACTAAATGAGGAGCAGTTAGGCGTTAATTAGGTGGCAGTCTTAAATTACAGATTCTTCTTATAATTCAGATTCAATCAATCTTTTTAGCAAAACCCGACAACGGGTTGGTATGATTTCAAGACGTAATTAAACCCTAATTTTAAGTTACATTAATCGTTAACATTAGAAAATCACATCTTACAGCTATATCACAGTTAATAATACAGCACTCCTCTAAGAGTAAAGTTAATTAATATAATTAGCTACACAATTAACCAAGTAGAGTTTGGTGTTGTTTGATGTGGTTTACGCGCTGTTGTCATTGATTATGGTGAAGTCCTCCTCGAACAAGGAGAGTGGAACCGCACGTGAGGTTCTCGTGATTCACAAAATGCCTTCAGCTTTTGGTCGTCTGAAAGAACAAGTTTATAACAAATAAAAATTACATTCTTTTTTAATCTATAGCTTATTATGTGATTATGTGAGTTAGTCTCTGTCATTCTTCTTTCCTTTCAGTCTTGTCGTCCTTTTATCAACAAACTTTTTCTTCACCCCTCGTGGTTGTAACCAGTTTTAAGTTTTAACAATTTATTACTCAGGTATACTTAGTTAATATAAAAGTTACGTACGTGTGCTTTATGTGCAATGGATAAACGTGAGAGAGATCATTCCCACATTTTAGATCCAGCGAAACAGCTACTTTTGTTTTCCTTTTAACCAAGAGCATGTGGCCTAGTAATTTGCCGGAGTTGATAGAGTAGATTCATCATGTGGGTCAAGACTCAGAAGCAGATATTGAGTTAAACCATCTACGAGCGAAATCGTTGTGCATATCTCTTAGCCATTCTAAATTTTGTTTGTTATGTGAATCTATTATGAATTTTCCACTCAAAACCAACTAATACTGAATGAATTGACTTTATTATTTACATATTATATTTTTATTTTTTACTATCAGTATACGATTTTCTTTATTTTCTTTCTTTGACATCTCTACACGCTCATGTACCATCATACATAGACAATTGTAAAAACGATATTCTAGAGTATGATCCAACTTATACTGATTCTGATATCATGTTAAATTTAATTTTGTCAGAAGCAATTAGTAATTAATAAATTGATCTTTAAATATTATATATGACTATATTATTTCTTCAATTAATAATGTGGAATTTTCTTTCATTTGAATTTCGACACAATATCTATCTCATTATCTGGTAAACAAAAAAAAAAAAAAAATCTATCCCATTATCTAAAAAGAGAATTACTTTTTCACATTTTAACTAATGATTCCCTTATATGATAAACGGAGGCATGTGCTCTATGTGAAGAGAGCTCGAGTGTGAGAAACGACTCCAGCTTCAACGGCGTACGGAATTATTCTTTTGTCAATTTTCAAATAGACAAGCACTTACTTCGATAGCCAGCAAAGGCTAAATATCTCGCATGACCAGAGACTTCTCTGACTCTTCGTGCGGAGCTCATGGTTTCTCAGGTCCAAAACCCGAAGGGGTAACGTGCTACTCAAGAAACTTGCCTTTTCTTTTTTAATTGATGGTTTCACAAATTCCTATGACATCAACAAAAGTATTCACAAGAGTACTCAAACTTCAGAAACGGAGTCAGAGACTGCCATGTGTGTGGATTCAGGTACAATGTTTTTTATTTACGGTTACTTGCTTTACAAGTAGTAGTAATAATTTACTAAAGGCTAATAACATATACATTGAGATTTACACTATTGAGGTGAAAATGAAACATTGATAGACGATACCGTAAGTGCTCACTCCTCCCTGGGGATCCACCGGTTCCACCACACGGTCTTGCGGCCATCGGCAATCTCATCAATAGTCTCCGCAACTGTTTTCACAAGCTTCCTCTTAAGCCTAAGTGCTGATGCCAAAGCGTTTCTCTGTGCACTCGCTTTCTTTCGAGGCTCTTTCTCCTATAATGATACAAAGAATCGACATTAGGCTTACTTAGGTCATTTCACACGTTATAACTCTCTCAGGTATTAGCCACAAACCCTGAGTTCTTGAAGCTGCGTTTCTGTGAATCCTCCATCTTTTTCTGTCCCTGATCTCGCCATTAACTGAATCACCCAGTTTGCAGCGTCGCTGTAGTCTTGTTGTGTAGCCCTGAAGTACTGCATCCTCAGGTTTTGCATGACGGACAAAGCAAGCAACCCTTGTCTATCGAAATACGGGTGAGCAAGAGCTGCTTTCGCGCTGATTCTTTGTCTTGCTTTGAACCGGACCATTGATGTCAGAAGCTCCCATCCGATCCCGCCGTCTAGATCTAGTAGCTCAAACCCTTTACGGAGATCAGGGCCTGCACGAGGCTCCACTAGTTTTCTCCAGGCGGTTAAGTCGTAGTCGCACCTTTTCAGCTGGCGGTTGAACTGAATGAGGTTGCTGTCAGACCGTAAGGATGGGAATGCCTAGGGAATGGTATAAGCATGGTCAGAACATCAACATAGCATGAGTGATTCGTTTCCCAACACAAGGAAGCTGGTAAGAACAAAACTAGTTTCTCCTCTGAACAATCCAAACAACAGAACCAAAAGCAATCCAGGTCAATGAACTCTAGAGTATCCCCTACATTCCAAAGGCCCAACCAACAACACACTCAACATCCCTAAGAACATGAAGAACAGTATATCTCCTATTTACTTCAGTCGTAGATATATCATGCATGAGTCAAAAACTCAGAAAACTGAAAGCGATTGGTGGATTGTTACTTACCATTTGAAGGAAGATGAGGCCGATGCTATAGATATCAAACCTATCAGGCAAATTCATCTGTTTGCAACAAAAAAAAAACATTAAGATCTTACACATAAATTTAATGATACTAGGATAGCTTTATATTAAATAAGATCATGTAATCAACAATTAAGTTTGCACCTGCCACAGGACAGGGGAAAGTGCAGCTGCAACAGGTGCTGAAGGAGCAGATGGAGTTTGGGTGCTCATGATGTATTGCTCAGGTGCTGCATACCTGAAACCAACAAGCCGAAAAGCAAAATACATATACATGAGGTTTACAACTACTAAAAGCTTGACATATATGATCCTTGGCAGAGAAAGATGCAAAGAACCTTGGATCCAGGAGAAATTCCTTTGGAATGTAGTTAATACCCACTCTCAAATCAGCTGCAGCTCCAAGATCAATAATCTTGAAAGCACGAGAACCTGCTCAAATGGACACAAAACTCATGTCTTCATCCTTTCTCATAAAAGGTTCAAGAACTAAAGATCACTTTACCTTCCGAGAAGATAATGTTCTGAGGCTTAACATCCCTATGTACAATCCCAGTTGAGTGGAGACCATCCAACGCAAACAAGAGCTGCCTCATGATAGTCTGAATAATGATGTTCTCTCTTTCGAGCCCTCTAGGCAAGTCCTGAACTTTCCCAAGGATAATAGTTTCTACCTACATGACATGCCTTCCAAAATGTAACAACGTATATACAGGAGAGATGACTGCAAAAGTATACATCAAAAAAAGATTGAAAATACGAACATTATAAGGGAAGTCTTTACTCTGCAGCAAACCAGCAAGTGTAGACTCTCCTTCATACTTCCATAACAGCCAATACTCAGGTCCTTTCTTTGAAGACTTCTGCAAAATGGTCATATCTAAAACCATGAGTAAAGTACTCAAGTGAAAAAAACTATCATATCTACAAAGGAAGCTTAAAACCACCTCGAGAAACCCGTAAACAAAATCAGCACAACTGTTCCCACAAGCTCTACGAACCCTCTCGTTCATCCAAATCTCCACCGCACCGTACTCAGTCGCCTTCTTCACCACATACTCACCATCCTATCAATTTAAAAATCGTAACTTCAGCTTTAACAACACACATGGAAGATGATTGATCACTTACGTCATTAGCACGTTTCTTGGACAATGAAGCTCTATAGACAACACCAAACGAACCTTCACCTAGTTTCTTTCCCAACACGAAATCATCCTGCAAAAAAAAAACCCTAATTCCCATCAAATGAAATCGAACACAAAAGACAAGTGGGCCTGGGCCTGGGCCTAATCCTATCAATGATCCAACACCAACCTTCCTGAAAGTGGGCCTGAACAATCTCTCAACGAAGGCGAGAACAAACATATCGAAGAACCCAGGAGCGACGCCAGGTGTCGCCCAGAGATAGGAGAGAGCGGTGAGAGCTAAGGCCACTCCAGGAGCGGTGATCGTTAAGCCGTTGGATTTGGGCAAGGTGCTGCGGTAGATCATGTCGCCGCACTCCATGACGGTGCATGGAAGCCCGACTCCGACTCCGAGGAAGAGGTTGTGAACCGATTCGATCAGATTCAGGTGAGAGCGGCAGAGTTTATTAACCGTTGGTTTGGAGGTGGAAATGGTTTGGTTTAGGGAGAAGGGATTGAGTTTCTTTCCGAGGAAGGGAGTGGGAGTTCCGATGTAGGCTCCTCCCGGAGAGATTGTGGCCATGGAGGAAGGGAGAAGAAGAAGAGGACGAGAGGGAGAGAGAAGAAGAAAAGATAAGATATTATTATTTCTTTGTAAGTGATAATGCAATGTTCTCGATAGTGAAGGCCCATTAATGAAGACTAAGTCAACCACAACCCAGTGCAATATTCGTTAAGGCCCATTTGTTAAATTAGTTAAGTTTGGGGTTGAGAAAATTTATTAAATTATGTATTTAGTAGTTTATCAAATATTAATATATAACGACAAAGTAATATATTGATTTTATAGTGTTTAGTTGACAAAAAAAGTGTTTATACTGGATTAGAAATATATCTTCTTAGCTCATAGGAACCATTCAAAATCATCAAATATTAGATTGGTATTTTTGATACTATGAACCACCAATAATGGAATAGGAAATCAAACGAAATAAAAGGATCTAAACTTAATTATACATATATATATAAATAAAAACGAAAACTATGGTACATTATCTCATCCTAACGAGAGCCCTAATCTAATCTACGGTGATGGAAGCATGCAGGTCAGGTCTTGTGGCACATCCAATACGCTGCTCCCTGGCTGGAAAGTTCTTCACAAGTCTCGTACCACCGTCCTTAGACAGAACAGAGAGTACACTGCGGCAGCAATGGAAACTTTCAGGCAGCTTGAAGGTTCTTCCTTTGGAGAAGGACAATATTATCTTATTTGAGTTCGAGGAGAAGAGAGACAAGAAGAAAGTTGTAAAAGATGGACCTTGGAACGTTGATGGCATTATATTAGTCCTCAAAGAATGCTCACAAGACATCTCTATGGCCGATAATGATTTCTCTGTTGCTTGCTTCTGGGTCAAGGTAACAGGTCTACCCTATTTTAACTACACAGTGGCAGAAGCTGAGAAGATTGGCAAAAGGCTTAGTGATGAGCCAGTTTTATACGAATATGACACTTCAACAAGATGCTTTTGGGTTAAAGCTGAGATAAATCTGAAGAAACCGCTCCTTCCCGGGTTTTACATTGATGGTAAGGGTCGTAGACGTCAGTTTGTTCAGTTTAAGTACAAGAATCTTGGTGAGTTCTGTGAACGTTGCGGTATGATTAACCATAGGATGTGTGGAGAAGCTGCAAAGATGAGACATTTAACCCGCAGGTTTAAAACGCATGTGTATGGACCATGGCTGAGATACGACACTGAACCGGCTGGTAATGGCTTACCCGTGAATCCGGACTACTTTGAGTTGTGTTATGAGATGGGTTTGGAGTACGAGGGGACTCTTACTTACGCTCAGTTCTTGGTAGAGGTCGAGGTAGATGTTGTTTACGTGAGCGAGCATGAGTGGGGCGGGAAGAAACTTGTTCGTTCCTTGTTAGTAAGTGAGTATGATTACTGTTTCCGGGTTCCTTGTTCCCCGACACGAGTCGTTAAGGATGTTTTGGCGTTTGAAGTTGATAAGATATCGTCTCTGGCGAGGCTAACAGCGGATGACAAGGCCAGCGTGGTCCATGGACTCGTTGACCACGTAATGAACGAGAGGGAGACTTGGTCGAAACAGAGATGGGTTCTTCTCTTAGTTCGTGTCGAGAAAAAAATAATGGTACCACCAGTGGATATGGAGACGATGCTTGAGGAAGAAAAAGAAGAAAAACTTCTTATGGCCATTACTTCCAAGATTAGTGAAAGGGTAGATAGAAGTTTAGAGAAGTCAGACGATCTACTGATGAAGACTATTCGAGATGCAATCTTTGAGTTCGGTTTAACTCAGGTTCCTGATTTTTATGTTGAGAGTTTGGTGGGATGGGTTAAAAGCTGCAACTACTTTCCACCTATAGATTCCAAATTAAAGTTGCATCCTAATCACAAGTGTTTTACAGTGCTTGGCCCTGATATGGATTTGTTTGGTACATGCTGTATATGTCAAGGAGATTTCTTCCTTGGAGGAGAAGCAACCGTTACGTCTCCTTGTTCTCATGTTTTCCACACTCGCTGCATTGAAGACTGGATTCAAATGTCTCAAAAGTGTCCACTTTGTCGTCTCCAGCTTAGTTGATAAGGAGTAGTTTCTTTTTATAACCAAAGCCAACGCTTGATAAGTAGTGATTTTTGGTAGCAATACTAAAACAATTTGCAAGACATTATTTCAATACAAATACAAATTCATTTTAATGCATATTTGTCGTCTCCAGCTTAGTTGATAAGGACTAGTTTTTTTTTTATAACCAAAGCCAACGCTTGATAAGTAGTGATTTTTGGTAGCAATACTAAAACAGTTTGCAAGACATTATTTCAATACAAATACAAATTCAAATTCCTAGTCTTTTAATGCATATTTTGTCGTGTCAATCAAAGCTAAGATTTGAAGATTATGCTGCTTCTTCTAGAACCGAGAACTCGTCTTCCTGTTGTTACCTTTAGGAGTATGATTGTTGTTCCTCGCCTGCACCGGTTTGGTTTGTCTAGATTTAGGTTTCTCTTCTTTTTTTGCGTTTTGTTCAGCTTGTTTTTTCTTCTTCCACTTTTCAAATGTTGCTTTCTTCTTTGCTTCTCTCTCTTCATCATTCTGAGTTGTTGTCGCCTTATGCCTGCGGCGAGGACAAGACCGGCGAGAGCCTGCAGTCTTGTTTGCTGGCTTTTTGGGAGGACCTTGGCACTGCTTTGTCATATCAAAGATTCAATAAGTTGGAAGTTGTACATGCATGCGCAGAGGTTATAACAAGAAAGTGTTGATTAAGTTTTGAAAAGTTATTAGGCAAATGGCTCCTTACTTGTGATGTAGTTGGCAAAGGTGAAGGTGGATTCTCTTGACCTGAAGGTGATGCCTCTTGGTGCTGTTTTTCGATTT
Source organism: Brassica oleracea var. oleracea (assembly GCF_000695525.1). NCBI lineage: Eukaryota > Viridiplantae > Streptophyta > Magnoliopsida > Brassicales > Brassicaceae > Brassica > Brassica oleracea. Next base: position 33,679,477 of record NC_027753.1, read on the forward strand.
GAAGCAACTCAGAAGTTGGTATGTAGTTACTATCTTGTTTCATGCATTGAGCAGCAAGGCCTAACACTAGAATTGCCTCTTCAGTTGGGAAATTTCGCTCCAACTTTGGATCCAAAAACTCAGTGACATCATGTTGTCCATGTACCATCGCCGCATGATCCTACAAGTTAAAGATGAATCGTTAAATACTAAGCTAGTCAAGGTTGACCATAAAGTCAAATCGTTTTGTCACTTACAAGGTACTCCTTTCCTGTAAGCAAGTTTAAGAGGACGCAACCAAATTTGTAAGCCACACTTGTGAATTGATCAACTGATGTTGTCTGACCATCCTCACTCTCTTTCATCAAACCAAAACACGATAGACAGGCATTATCACCCTGCAATATCCATCAAACAAGACAAAACAAAACAGTTTAGCTAGCTAGCATCTTTAACCTCAAAAGACATAGACATCAAAAAATGTTTTGTGTAGACCTACATCATCAAACAGAATTGAGTTGGCACTCAAATTGGAGAATGATGTAGTGAAACCTTTTGTGCTACAATAATCTAACGCTTCGGCAATACATACAATGATGCATCAATAAAATGTTAGTTCTGGTCCCTCTCTAAACCATCGTGAAAGTCTTTTTGGCATACCATGAAATAAACGCTTAGCAAGAGTATCATTTGGCAAGAACTCTGCAACAAGAAGCCTTTCATCTCCATCAGCGCAACATCCGATCAAACTGACGATTCTCTTGTGTTTCAACTCCCCAACTCTCTTGGCCTCTTCCTGGGAAACGCAGCAAGAAACAGAATCAAAACCCACACCAAGCGAACAATAACGAACAAGAAACAATACCTCAAACTTCTCAGGATCGGGCCAAGCATTTGTGCTGAACTTCTTGTTGGCGAAGTTCTGGGTGGCCTTCTCAAGATCAGAGAAGGAAAACTTCGTGAAAGGCATCACTTCCTTCTCCTTCTGGGGGAGCAACGCCGTGGTGAATCTGATGTTGACTCTCCATGGAAGATGAAACAGAGAGAAAGAGAGATCCTCTGTTTCCGTAAGATAAGAGAGCGTTAAAAATCCCCTGTTTCAGTTTAGAGAGAGGGAGAAAGATCGAGGCGAGAATCAAAATATTGCATCCATCGAACATTCTATATACTCATATCCTCATCATGCCACGTGTAGAGTAGCTCCGCGATCTCTAATGCACTTCTTTTATAACAGACACACTATAATGTAAGCTCAAGATTACGCATCTTGATCACCTGATTGATCGTCATCTTCTGATTTTTTTTTTTTTTTGTGTTTTTCTCACTTAAGAATTTTGCATGGGAGCGACACGTAGCTTTTCGAAGCTCGAACTTGCTAGTGCCTAGTGGCTTTTTTCTTTAGTGTATGTTCCTTAAATTTATTTTATTAATTTTAAGATTGTATGTTTTGTGAACGGGACAATTTGTGTTGGTAGTATAATTGATGAGAAAATGTATTTGTGATGTATAGTATAACTATAAACATATTTTATGTCAACAAAATATAAGGAAAAAAGCATCTTTTTAACTGAAAAAGCATCTTTTTTAACTGAAAAAGCATCTCTTCATAGTTAAAGGGTTTAAATTTACACTGCCATGGTTTAATTAGAGGCATCTTATACATTTCTAGGAAATTCATATTATATTCTAAAGAAACCAAAGTAAAATTTGAATTTACTAGCATGCGGTTTGAGCTAGTGAACCTAAGATCTGAAACATTTTCCAGTTCACACACATTAATGATAGATATACTTGGAAGCTGAAACATAAAGCGTTCGTGCCACTCCAAGAATGAAAACGGTGTTGAAACCTGAAGCTGACATTAAATGGGCAATTATATGTGCAACCTTAGATCATGATTATCCCATAAAATCCTTAATGAGTTTCTTAATTTTTTTTTTCTTTTAATTTTTTTTTCCTGATTAAAAAAAAAAAATTAAAAAAATGCACCAACCGCGGGCTGCTACGTATCAGTGGGGTCCGCGAACAATCCAACATCCCAACAATAGTCAATCCTTAATCTAGACTTTCTGCGACCGATTTTTTCCTTTTTGTGGACCCTTACCCCCTTAAAAACTCCACTAAAAACCCCTTTTCCTCCGGGATAATCCTGCTCTTATTGAAAATTATTTCGGATTTAATCATTCAGGAGACTTGATCACTGGTTTGCTGGGACAACAGGTTTAGCATAGGCTCCAACCCAAAAATTGAAGTATCACCATACAGAAGGTAAGACTTTATTTGCTTCAATAATGTATGTCTCTAAATCTAAACTATACTCTTTGGCGTCAGATTGGTATAAACAATATTTCGGGAGGCTGCCTTAGTTTTAAAATTATTTGGGGTCTCATCCCAACAAATCTACAATCTTATATTTATAAAACTAAAATTTATATTCAATAACTATACAGAAAATAATCTAAATAAATCTAAGATGTAAAAATCTTCATATGGAAGCACTCATTTAGACTTATTCACTTATAAATGCTTTTTAAGCGAACAACAATTGTAAAGTTTATAATAGAGTGGTATGTATAATTTATGTTTTTACATATTGAAATTGCAAACATTTGTTTTATATAGTTCATTTTGTGGCTTCAATCACCATAAATTCATATTCAAACTTCCAAACACAGAATAATAGATATAAGGAGAATAAAAAGTTCAATTTCCTTTTAAAATAAATAAATTATATGAAAGTAAATTTGCTAATGCATATATTTTCATGTATCAACAAATCTGCAGTTTCTTCGAACTTCTCCATCGACCAAGCTCTACTTCTGTTTTATTTTTGTTAGTTTTCTTTTCCGGTATAAATACGCGTTCAGTTTAACAAAATCGAAGAAAATAATTATCAAACTGGAAAATACTAATAGTTTACATATTTTTTTATTTGTAAACTTTATAGAATTAAATAGATAATATGAAATATATCTTGCAAATTTTTGATATCTTCATATTTTCACAAAAAGGCTTTCAACATTATTTAATAAGAAAAGTAAATCGATGATATCTCATTCTTAAAAAAAATCATGATCCATGGAATGGAGGCAGACAGGTTAGGTCTTGTGGCACATCCAAAACGTTCCTTGGCTGGAAAGTTCTTCACAAGTCTCGTACCACCGTCCCTTGACAGAACAGAAAGCTCACTGCGGCAGCAATGGAAACTTTCAGGCAGCTTGAAGGTTCTCCCATTGGACAAAGACAATATTATCTTATTTGAGTTCGAGAAGAAGAGAGACAAGAAGGAGGTTGTTAAAGGTCGACCTTGGAACGTTGATGGAGCCATATTAGTCCTCAAGGAATGCTCACAAGACATATCCATGGTCGATCTTGATTTCTCTGTTGCTTGCTTCAAGGTCAAGGTAATAGGCCTACCCAAATTTAACTACACAGAAGATGATGTTGAGAAGATTGTGAAAAAGCTTAGTGATAAGCCATTGATTTCATATAAATATAACGAGTTTACAAGACGCTTTTGTGTTAAAGTTGAGATTGATTTGAAAAAGCCTCTGCCTCCCGGGTTTTACATTAATGGTAACGGTCGTGGGCCACCGTTCGTTCAATTCAAGTACAAGAACCTTGGTGAGTTCTGTGAACATTGTGGTATGATTAACCATAGGATATGTGGAGAAGCCGCAAAGATGAGACCTTTGACCCGCAAGTTTAAAACGCGTGTGTATGGACCATGGCTTAGATACGACCATAAAGTATTGGCTTGTAATGGTTTACCCGTGAAGTTATACTATTCTCAGCCTAAACAGTTTGTTGACATGGGTTTAACGTACGAGGAGACAGTTACTTACGCTCAGTTCATGGTTGTGGTTCAAGTTGATGTTGTTTACAAGAGCGAGCAAGAGTGGGGAGGCAAGAAACTGGTTCGTTCCTTGTTAGTAAGTGGGGACAATGACTGCTTCCGGTTTTCTTGTTTTCCGACACAAGTCATTAAGGATGTTTTAGCGTTTGAAATCGATAGGATCTCACCTCTGGCGAAGTTGACGTCAGAGGACAAGACTGATGTCTCGAGTTTTAACCCGATTATCTAACTGCAAGTGTACAGTAAAGTACGCAGTAGTAATACGGGATCGAATCCACAGGGACCGATGATCACACGTAGAGTTGCAGACAAGTTAATAGCTACAGCGAAACAAGATATATTTTTGTTGGTTTTTATTTAATTTTCTCTAGTGTCACAAAGCATAAACAAGCATGTTAAAAGATGATTTAAACGATTTGAAAACTATTTTAAAACAAACGTTGGGCATTGGGAATTCTCAGGGATTTCTTTTTAATCAAGATACAATTAATGGAAGACACAGGGATATATTAAGAACCGTCTAGAACTCAAACACGATATTAGAATTAACCTACTTCCGTAGCGCTAATTCTCTATGTTATAGAAATCTCCACACTAACTTCCGCTGAGTTTCAATTTCTAAACAAGCATTAAGAACAGGTTCAATATGTTCACAAAGCGCAATAACATCAACTTCCGAGGGTTAAGGACACTTTGCTCATCTAAAGTATTTTCGGAAGTTCAAACAATCACTTTCGGTGCATCAAACAATCTGAAATCATGAACTAAGTGATCAATTCAGTTCAAGCAGTAAGAAATCCATTAGATGAAGAACCAAAACGTAATCCCTTAGTCTACACACGTTTTATGGATCAAAACATCAAGAAATCCCCTATGAGAACCCCTAAACCCAACTAGATGACTACTCACACATAACTAAGCAAGAACAAAACGATTTTGATGAAGAAAACATGATAAGATTGTATTAAAACAGAGTAAAGGTTCAGAAGATCTTCTCCAAATGGTTTTGAGATGAACTCCTTTACAAATCTTCACAAATCACACCAAAACAAGTACAAAACACTCAAATCTCTCTCTAGAACTTGTAAATCTCCTCCTTGGTCGCCCCTGGTCTTTTCTGAGTCTCAAAGGTCCAGTTCTTTTGTGAATTCTTGAGGGGAGTGGGTAAAAAGGAGTGAAAAGCTCGTTTGTGCGTGTGGAGCCCGTAGCGCCTGAGATCGGTCGATCCACATAGACCGGATCGGTCGATCTGTGGCTGAAACCGTGGATCGGTCGATCCACATGGACCGGATCGGTCGATCTAGGGCATGAAGGCGTGGGATCGGTCGATCCACGTTGTCCGGATCGGTCGATCTGTGGCTCTGTGCGATCAATACTTCATTCGGTCCATTGTTCGGTCCATCTTGCTTCTGAATAAATCCCGAATGCGTTCTTTTCTTTCAAGCTATCTAGTAACCTGCATATTACACTTAAGAACACCAAAACGCATCAAATAGACCAAAACATTAATTAAAACCGACCATTTAATTGCTCCAAAACGAGTTTAAAACCGTTAAAAACACGGAATATCAACTCCCCCAGACTTGAATCTTTGCTTGTCCTCAAGTAAAGAGGATTAAAATTTAGGAGCTCACTAACCCTCAGTAGACCTTATCTTGTGATTTCGCTAACCACTTAAATCAGAGACTGTCAAGGCATTCATTCCAAATCCCCACCAAGACCGCGCAAACCTTTCCATATTTCAGACCTGCAAGTCTCAGTTTCAAGTAATCAACGCTTTACATTCATTAAAAAGGGCGTGACCTTTCCACCAAAGATATCTCCATCAGGTATAACGGGCTCGGTGTTTGGGAGGCTGTTTTAGTGTTTAATTAGGTGAGGCTCAAGTGTTTGTGGGTATCAGCAATAACAAAAAAATGCAAAACATTATGCAAAATAGCTGGAGAAACCGAGTATATTGATAACCACGTTTTCGAACTGCTCAAGTCTCAAATGATCAAAACCCAACAAATCTCAAACTCTAACCCAAAATTTAAACAACGCATCATCTCTGGTACACAAAATAAAAATAAAATGTCTAAATCAAATCTACTGAATGAGATATAAACATGAACTTTTTTTTTTTCTTCTTCTTCTCTTTTTTTTAGAATCGACCGATTACTTGCAAATGTTTTGTGGTAATCAATCGATTCATATCTGGATTTTTTTTTTTTTTTTTTTTTTATATATATTTCAGAACGAAAACTTATACAAACCGAAATCGAATATATACACTGCGATGCAATCA
>NC_027753.1:33689070-33700718 GCF_000695525.1 Brassica oleracea var. oleracea
GACCGGATCGGTCGATCTGTGGCTCTGTGCGATCAATACTTCTCGTTCGGTCCATCTTGCTTCTGAATAAATCCCGAATGCGTTCTTTTCTTTCAAGCTATCTAGTAACCTGCATATTACACTTAAGAACACCAAAACGCATCAAATAGACCAAAACATTAATTAAAACCGACCATTTAATTGCTCCAAAACGAGTTTAAAACCGTTAAAAATACGGAATATCAAAGACCAGCATCGTCCTTGGCCTCGTGGCTAGCTTAGTGAAGCAGAGGAAGACTTGGTTGAAGAAGAGATGGATTCCTTGCAAAGTTCGTGTCGAGAAAACAGTAATGGTGCCACCAGTGGATATGGAGGTTATGCTTGAAGAAGCCAAAGATAAAAAACTTCATAAAACCATTGATATCAATATTGTTAAAATGGTAGGCTTCCCTTTAGGTAAGTCAGACGATTTACTGAGGAAGACTATTCGGGATGCGATCCGTGAGGTCGGTCAGACTCAGTTCCCAGATTCTTATGTTGAGTCGTGGGTGAGATTGGTGAAAAGGCCAAAGTACTATTCCAGATTAATTTTGGAAAAAGACTGTCACAAGTGTGTCAAGGTGCTTGGCCCTGATATGGATATGTTTGACGCATGTTGTATATGTCAAGAAGGTTTCTTTCTTGGAGGCTACGCAACAATTACTTCTTGTTCTCATGTTTTCCACTCAAGCTGCATAACAGACTGGATTAATAAATCCACCAAGTGTCCACTCTGTCGTGTCCAGCTTGAAGTATATACTCTTATGATTTAAACCAAAGTCAAGGCTTTGATATCGAGTCTTTATGTCTTTAGTGCAATGGACTGGTGATATCGATCGAGTCTTTTATGTCTTTAGGCTTTGATATCAAAAAGGACACACATCATTCTTTTTTTTTTTTTTTTTGACAAAGCACACATTCTTTCCAGAAAGACTTTCGATACAATTTTTTATTATTATGCTATTTTGCGAGATTATCTTCAAAAAAATCACTACACAGCATATGGGTCTCCTATGCCCCTTTCAGTTGGTATCAGAACATCATAAGCTTCTTTAATGCATGAAAAGCTGAATTAATGCAAGAAACCGCCTTTTTTTTACTGAATGCAAGAAACCCTTTGAAACACAAGCTTCAATACATTTCGGATGGGAACCGTTTCCACAACTTTCACTATTAATTAAAGGGATTTCCACAAACCCTTTAAAAGTTTGTTTGTATGTAACATACCAAAAAAACACTACAAAAAAGAAGAGAAATCAAAGAAACTCTATCCCAAAAAAAAACATTTGAATAGTATATATCTTTTTCTTTTAGTTTTTTTTTTTTTTTTTTCTGTAAATTCTCTCTTTGTTCTTGTGTTCTTTCTTTTTCCCCGGAAATCTGATTAAGGCCGTGGCGTCTTCTATTTAGACCCAAAGCTTTACTATCCTACTCTTGTTTAAGTTTGGTCTTAACTTCCTTATCCCAATTGCATATTGCCTTTTACGTAGAAAAGGAAATAATGACATCAACAAATCCACGTCCTTTGTTTGCTGGACAGATTTGAGTGGGCAAGGATGATGAGAATTAATTAAGGCCTTAGCCCCACAGAAACAAATAAATGTATATTTGTTGTTACCTCTAGTAACCATATCGTTGACATAGACTAATACATGTAATTAAATTTTTACATATTGGACGTACCAGATTACATGGTAATAGGAGATCTTGAGAGGTAGATGTTTGTGCAGGATTCGGTTGATTAGAATGATGAATTTAGGAATGGGGTGACTAAAGACGCTTTTATTAGAATCAAACAAGAGGTTACAAGATTGACGGAAAATAAGGAGACAAGATCAAAGGTTTAAGCAACAAGATCAAAGAGATAATTAGGAAACCCTAGATGTAGCCGCTTCTGTATGCGTTGTCCAAAAGTCCCTTTTCGTTGTCTCCTCATCCCCTCTTATAGTGTCCTCGTCCGCGATGCCCTAACCGTGTCGGCCTTTGGGCCCTGTCATTAAAGGCCGAGTATGCGGGCCTTGGTACTGTTCTCTATAAGCCGAGCATATTTAGTCGGCTTAACTGATCGGCTAAAAGTACTCTGGGTCGAACCGACATCTTTAGCCGCTTAAGCCGACTAAGCTGGTCAAGCTTGCCGGGCTAGGGCATGTTATTCGATGGGCCTTGTGGAGGGATGTAATCCATCTCCTACAATAAGTCCCCCCAGTTCACTTGTGAGCGGCGTAGCGGTCTCAGTGAATTTGTGGATCAGGTTCGTTCGTATATCAGGTCCTAGCGTGTCTAGTCGCACGCCGTTTTATTGATGTTTCTAGTCGCTTAGAGTAGTACTTCTTCATGATCTGCTTTGCTCGCCGAGGTTTTTTGTCACGGAGGCACATTTTACTCGGTAGGCGAATTACCCCGATATAAGAGCTCGAGCTTATCTCATCGGTTTACGTTAGAAAACCGGTTTAGACCGAAATCGGGGATTAATTTCGGTCTGGCATCTAGATTAGAGATCAGTTTGAACGAGAATATGAACCGTCGCGAGTAAGCCTTTGGGTATTTAGGCGGCCTTTGAGGCCCATTTAGGTTTCTGTAGACCTAATGATTGCGCTTCGGAGGATGTGCCCTTGTTTTTGCTATAAATAGGCTCCTCCCTTTCGCTTTTGTCTTTCTTCTCTGCAAGTTCAGGTATTCCGCTTTCTCTCCCTTCTCTCTACTTTTACTTTCTCTCTCTAGGAACGTTTCTCCTTACACAGGCTCATCGGTATCGTCTGGCGGTTGTAGTCGTCCCCTAAATCCAGGATCATGCCTCTGAGAGGTCGTTTGTCGCGAGAAGAAAAAGGGAAGGGCGTCGCAGATTCTCCGAGTCCGACCAGAGATGCACGGGTAGCCGACAGTCCACCGGATGATTTCGACTTGATTCATCACGACGCTCTTCGGGATTTAGACAATATGACCCTATCTCAACGCCTTTTGGTTGCTGACGCTTATAAGATGATCCGTGTAGAATGCGCGGATCGCGTTGAAGTCGGGAGCAGTGACGTGAGCGGTAGCGGCTCTGAAGCGTCTGGCCAAGCCTCAAGATCTTTGAGACGAGCAAGTCGGGAGATTCCTTTCGACCAGATAGACTGCCGTCCCACGATCTATCATCCTGGCGGGATCTTCGAAGAACTCGGCCCACTCCTGTCCGAATTGCTTCGTGACCCGCGGGCTCAGTCATGGGGGAATGTCTTCGATTCTTGCTCCTCTCACAAAACGGTGAGGGATTTATTAAGGCGAAGTGGAGGTGCCGACGTTACATACATCATTCCTTCCAAGGGACAGCGTCCTTGGTCGCCTCCGATTGGCTATCAGTGTGTCTATGAGTCTTATTTTGGAGACCATACGAAGCTCTGGTTTCCAATTCCCCGACTGATCACGTCGTACGCATTCCGTCGGGACATCGCCATCTGTCAGTTGCTTAACGGGTCGCGGCGCATCGCGGTTATGCTAATGGTGATGGCAGCGGAGATAGACGTTTCGATGAGTGTGAGAGTATTCGAAGAGTTAACTTTTACGAAGGTGGAGCCACATGGAATATTTTCAGTGAAGATGCGCTCGAGCTACAATGTCTTGGCTGGGCATCCGAACAAGACGAAGGACTGGCAGTGCTCATATTTTTACGTCAAGTCTGACGAGCATGCCTTCTCGGAGCCACCTGGGGACGACTACCGCGTTCTATGGAACAAAACGCTTGGTAGATAGTGTTTGTTGTCATCATGCCTTATTCGAGTATTCTAACAGCGTGTTTCTTGTTGTTGCAGTTTGTCACCCGAATACGATCGCATACCCGGAGAAATTCTTCGAGAGTGCTCAGGCGATCGCGGCTCACAGCCATCTCCGTTGGCCTGATCTTAGTCAAGAGTGGATAAGACGTCAAGAAGCTCGGATCGCTAGAGGTGAGTTCGTCGGTCTTTCTCCAAGAAGTTCTATCAACAATTTAGTCTCTCTTCTTTTTTTTTTTTTACAGTTGATTGGGAATCGAGACTTCCGGTTGTACTCGGGCCCCGTAAGTCGCGTCTGTCCCTTTTTACTCGGAAACAGCAGAAACTTCTAGACGAAGCTAGAAGGATGGAGGGAGTGCCGGATTTGAGTGCATTGTTGAAGGGGAAGCTGCAATTGCTTTCGAAGAAGTCAATTCCAAGGAAGGAGCTCCTGGTTTAGTCGACAAAGACGTTGGGGTGGAGACTCCTGCCTCGAGTCCTAAAAAGAAGAAGAAGAGCAAGAAATCCAGGAGGAAAACGTCAGAAGAGCTTCCTCTTGAAGAGATCGCTTCTCTCGACGAAACCTCCGAGGGTTTGGAAGCAAGGAAGGAAGAGAGAGGAAGGAAGAGACCTTACGAAGGGGCTACTTCCTCCATTGATCACGGCGAAGCGCCGGCAGTAGGACGAGAAGGCGCTACAAGGGGTTCCGTCGAGTTTGACCGTTCCGAAGCGGCATCTGAAGATCATCCCAGAAGGAAGAAGAAGAAGAAGAAGTCCATCGAGGAAGAGCTGCGTCCTTCTGATGTGGAGACGGGCCTCGTCGAAGTTGTCGCGGGAGGCGACGTTTCTCTTGAAACCCTTCCTGAGGAGAGAGAGGTCTCAGCGCGGGGCAGTGATCCTGTTACAAGTGAGAGATCTATTCCTGATCCGTCTGCGAGGAAAGGGTCTCGTTCAGAAGGTTCTACTGTGAGGAGGAAGAAGATCGAGTTCCCCGATCGCGTCGAGTTCTCCTACAACGAGACGACCCCCCTAATCCTTAATCCTCTTAAGTGCGCGGAGCTGATGCGCCAAATTTGTGGTGGGACGAAGGAGATGCCACAATTGGACGACCTTTACTTCAAGACTGAATACATAGACGCTGCTTCCTCGAGAGCTCGGGTAACTGCGCTACCCTTCATACTTTATCTCATTATTCTATTCGTCGGGTTCATTCGTCTCACGTGGTCTGTGTTGGTCGTTTCTGCAGAGTGACGGGAGTATGAACTTTCTCGTTGAGAAATACGATAGTACTCTGAAACAGACGATGATCCAGTTGGGATCTTCGGAGAAGCTTGCCCAGAAAAGGTTGAAGGTCATCGAGAGAGTAAGGGCGGAGCATAAGAAGGCCAACGTGAAGGCCGCAGAGGAGAAAGAGATTCTTCGGGTGAAGTTCGAAGAGCTGGAGGGCAAGCTTAAATCTTCCAGCGCGGCGAAAGGTTGAAGGTCATCGAGAGAGTAAGGGCGGAGCATAAGAAGGCCAACGAGAAGGCCGCAGAGGAGAAAGAGATTCTTCGAGTAAAGTTCGAAGAACTGGAGGGCAAGCTTAAGTCTTCCAGCGCGGCGAGGAAGGAGCTCGTCCGAGAGAAAAGTCATTTGAAGCAAACGGCTGCGAACCTGGAGAAGGAGAAGACCGACCGCTGTCTGATAACGACCTTACACTTTCTCCGCTGGTCCTTCCTTCTCGTTTCGTCGAAGACCAGTTCAGAACGTCGTTCGATCCCTATGGGTCGAACGTAAACTTGATCGGGCAAGAGACGGCTTCTCGGCTCGTTACTTCGCTCGAAGTTGTTGAGGAGCCATCAGAGGAGCCACTGGTTGACGTCACGTCTATCCCTGTCGAGCATGTCAAGTCCCCAGTGGGAAGCGGTTTTGACGAGCGCCCAGAGAATGAGAATCTGAAGGGGTTTCCTGGAAAGGGCGGCCTCGAGATGGGCGACACTCTGGTTCGAGAGGGAGAGACCGAGAACGTGGGCGTCGAGGATCCTGGGCTTGTCTCGGATTCTTCCTCCGAAGGACTAGAGGATAGAGAGGAGGATAACGATGGAATCGAGGAGGCGTCGCTGCCACGTCCCGCTGAGGAGGAGACGACCTACGAAGCTGGGGATACGGAAGTTCCTCCACTTCCTGTTGTAGACTCTCTTGCCCCTATTTCTACTCGGGCTGAAGACCCGACTGCTGCCGCTACCAAAGGTCCTGACGATCAAGATTTTGTGCCTTGATGTTTCACCTATGTTCTTTTCTCCTCGTCTTTTTTTGTTTGTGGTCTTGATAGACCCTGTTGTTGTACGATTAGACATGCTTTTATTTTATCGGCAAGTCGATGTTTTAAGCGGACTTTAAATTTGTGGGTTGTTGTGTTTCTCATCTGTACTTGCAAACTTTGTTAAAGTAAATGTCAGTATCTTTAGTGTCTCGCGATGTGTTCGCTTAGAAACAATAGATTCCTGACCTTTGGCTTTTGCAAATAGATAAGGAAACGAACCGCTAGGGGCTTTATTCAACTCTTGTCGTGTTACGATCGAGACGATGTCTAGGCGCATCGTTCTATATCGAAAACAAGGGACTGAATCTAAGAGTGGAAGGTTCTTTCGTCCGTTTCCTCAATGACAATCGAGTAATTGGGGAGCTAGTCCATTACGCATTTAGTCGAGGAAAGGTTAAAGATTCACTCCGTATAGTCGGTCAATGCTCCTTGGGCATAGGTGACTAGCGACTGTTGGGTCCTCATGATAAGTGTCTGATCAGGACATAGCGAGGAAATGGAACGATAGTGTCCGCGTATCTCTTGCTGGAGACACGGGAGCCGTTGGGTTTGATAACATGCATCTACTCAGTAGGAGTTGAGACAAAGAACAAGATTTTAACTTTAATTTTGTTACAGCTGGACCTGTTTAAGGCTGCCTACGTACCTCGGTTGAGGATCAAGCCATTCGTAGTTCATTTTCTCCGAGTAAAAGTGGCCGTGAGTGACGCATTTACTCGGTCGAGTGGAAGTGACCACGGGGGTGCATCTACTCGGTTTTTTTTTTTTGAATACACCTACGAGTAGAAACGTCTTAGGTGCATCGAGTTCCATGATCGGGGAACTTCTTCGCCACGTGAAGTTTGAAGTCGGTATACTCCAGGTTTGACGACTTTGATGATTTTGTAAGGTCCCTCCCACCTGGCGCCGAGTTTACCGGCGTTTAGCTCCTTAGTGTTTTCAAACACCTTTCGCATGACGAGGTCACCGAGTTCCAGAGGTCGGGCACGGACCCTTTTGTTGTAGTAACTCTCGATTTGGTGTTGATAGTTATGGATGCGCAGCAGAGCTTGATCTCGTCGTTCTTCTTTCTCATCCAGGGCGTCGAGTAGCATTTCCTTGTTGAGTTCGACGTATTGAGGCATCTTGGAGCGTCGGAGGCTTGAAATGTTGACTTCAGCGGGAGCCATGGCTTCTACGCCGTAGGCGAGGGAGAAAGGTGTCGATTTTGTCGATCCTCGCGGGGTTGTGCGATGGCTCCATAGGACTCCGTCGAGCTCGTCAGCCCAGTGACCCTTTTTCAGATCCAGACGCTTTTTAATGCCATCGATGATGAGTTTATTGGAGGATTCTGCCTGGCCATTACCTTGCGGGTAACGAGGAGTGGAGGGGCTTAGTCGAATGTTCCATTTGCCACAGAACTCCTTGAAGTTGCCTGACATGAACTGCGATCCGTTATCGGTAACGATCTCATAAGGTAAACCGTGGCGGCAAATAATATTTTTCCAGACGAAACTGCGGACTTCTTTGTCTATGACTTGAGCGTATGCTTCAGCTTTGATCCATTTGGTGAAGTAGTCGGTGAGGACGAGGATGAAGCGTCTTTGGCGGGAACAGGGGTCCTATGATGTCCATTGCCCATCGCATGAACGGGTATGGGGCGGTGGTTGTTCGCAACATTTCGGTTGGACAATGGATGCTAGGTGCATGACGTTGGCACTTGTCGCAGCTTCTCGCGTAAGACTCGCAGTCTGCGTTCATTGTTGGCCAGAAGAATCCCAAGCTCCTTACTTTGATCGCTAATGCGTGCCGTTGGCACTTGTCACAGCTTCTCGCGTAAGACTCGCAATCTGCGTTCATTGTTGGCCAGAAGAAGCCTAAGCTCCTTACTTTGATTGCTAATGCACGTCCGCCCGAATGATTTCCGCCAGCGCCTTCGTGCGTCTCCGCCATAACCCTTGCTGTCTCGTCGCCATGAATGCATTTTAGGAGCACTTTACTCGCGGTCCAGCGGTGTAGTTCATCGTCAAGAACGACGTAATGGGCGCTGCGTGTTTTTAGTCGGCGAGCTGCCCATTTGTCGTTTGGGAGTTCTCCCTTCGAGAGGTAGTCGATAAACGCAATTCTCCAATCAGGACCAAATCCGTCGTCATCTGGGGTAGTGGGTTCGATGACTGGGGCAACGACGAGTGTTTGATCGGTTAATATGTCGATGCTTGGTTTCTCGATACGATGTATTGGGATAGTGCGTTTAACTTGATCATGAAGTTTGCTGCCAAGGGCCGCGAGGGCGTCGGTGCAGATGTTTTCGCCTCTTGGAACTTTGATGAGTTCGAAAAACTCGAACTCTGCTGCCAGGCTTTGCACTATTTTGAGATAGGCGTCCATTCGGTAAGGCGTCCATTCGGTCGTTGCGGGAATCGTAGTCGCCGCTGAACTGACTGGCAACTAATTGAGAGTCGCAATAGGCGCTTAGTCGTTTAGCTTTTACGGCTTTTGGTAAGCGGAGTCCGGCGATCAGAGATTCGTATTCTGCTTCGTTGTTTGACGAGGGAAAGCCAAAGCTGAAAGACTGTCTGATTAGCTCTCCGGTCGGGGACTGTAGTTGGACTCCGGCCCCTGCTCCCTTGTTGGTCGATGACCCATCGACGTGCAGCGTCCAGTTTGAGCTTGGGAGTATAAGATCTTGTTCCAATTCTGGGGCCAACTCGACCAGGAAGTCCGCAAGGACTTGGGACTTCGCCGCTGTGCGGTTCTTGTAGGTAATATCGAGCTCGCCGAGTTCGATGGCCCACTTCGTGAGTCTGCCAGATCTGTTGGTGTTTTGGAGTATCGTTCGGAGAGGTTGATCAGTCAGTACCTCCACTGAATGTGACTGGAAATACGGTCGAAGCTTTCTTGCTGCCTCGACAACTGTTAAAGCCATCTTTTCCAGAGTCGGGTATCGCGTCTCTGGTCCAGTCATGCGTCTGCTTGTGTAGAAGATGGGCTTTTGTTCGCCGCGGTCTTCCTTTATCAGAACGCTGCTGACTGCAGCTTGTGACACCGCGACATAGAGAGATAGAACATCACCGACGTCCGGCTTAGCGAGTACTGGAGGTGTTGTCAAGTATTGCTTGAGTTGAATAAATGCATCCTCGCACTTCTCATCCCAAATGAACTTCTTGTTTCCCCGCAAGAGATCGTAAAAGGGGAGGCACTTGTCGGTGGATCAGCAGATGAAAAGATTTAGAGCAGCTATCCGGCCCGTGAGTCGTTGTACTTCTCTACTGTTCCTCGGACTTGGGAGGTTCAGGACCGCGGATATTTGCTTCGGGTTTGCCTCGATTCCTCGCTGTGTGACTATATAGCCGAGGAATTCGCCTGAAGAGACTCCGAATGTGCACTTTGCTGGGTTCAGCTTCATGCCGTATTTGTTGAGAGTTTCGAAACATTCTTGAAGATGACGGAGGTGATCAATGGAATGGAGCGACTTAACCAACATGTCGTCGATGTACACTTCCATGGTGATGCCCAGCTTATCTGCGAACATCTTGTTCACAAGTCGTTGGTAGGTTGCTCCGGCGTTCTTCAAACCGAACGGCATGACCTTGTAGCAGTAGGTTCATCTATCTGTGATGAAGGCTGTCTTCTCGCGATCATCCGGGTGCATCATTATTTGATTGTATCCAGAGAAAGCGTCCATGAAGGTCAGCATCTCGTTTCCGGCCGTAGACTCGACTAAACGGTCAATGTTGGGAAGAGGGTAGCTATCCTTTGGGCAGGCTTAATTCAGATCGGTGAAGTCGACGCAGACGCGCCACTTGCCATTTTTCTTTTTGACGACTACCGGATTTTCCAACCATTCCGGGTAGCGGACCTCAACGATCGAACCTGCACCGAGTAGCTTGTCAACTTCTTCGTTTACGGCCTTCGACCTGTCAGGGCCGAGCTTACGTCGCTTCTGGCGGATAAGTTTGAATGTTGGGTCGACGTTTAGCTCGGGAGTCGATGCCTTTCATGTCTGCCATAGACCAAGCGAATGTAGACACGTTCTTCCTGAGGAAGTTCAGAATTGACTGCTGCATTTCCTTAGAAAGGTATGCACCAACCCTTACGGTTCGACTTTGATCGGCGTCGTCAATAGGTAACTCGAGAGCCTCGCTTTCCTGGGAACAGACTTTTGAGGTTGGGTGAGATACAAAATTAACGGGTAGACATGACCGTTGGAGTTTGACTATGGCGACTAGGAGATCCCTAGCGGCCTTTTGATCCCCTCGCAGCGTTTTTATCCTTTCGTCCGTGCCAGGGAACTTGACGCACTGGTGGTAGGTGGAAGGAACGGCTTGCATTGAGTGTAGCCAAGGGGTGCCGAGTATAGCGTGATACGGAGCTTTTGTGCTTACAACGGCAAACTTAATCGTTCGAGTAACGCCACACGCGCGTACCGGGAGGCGGATCGTTCCCAAGATAGTTTCGGAGGATCCATTGAATCCGGTTAACGTCCTGGAAGACGCTTTTATGTCGTCAAGATCAACTCCCATCTTCTGCAGAGTTCCTCGGAAGATGAGTTCGACGGAACTTTCGGTGTCAATGAGGATCTTGGTGACATCATACTCTCCAATTCCAAGGACGACGAGAAGAGGATCATTATGGGGAGCGTGAACTCCTTCAGCGTCGTCCGGTGAGAAGGTTATCGGAGTGTGACTTGTCGGTTTAGTCGGCCACTTCTGGGAAGTCGCGACTTGTCGATGATAGTCTTTTACAGAACGGACAGTGTCTCCGCTAGGAGGGGGGCCTCCCATGATGACATTCAACGACTGTCCCTTTTGTACTCGCTTAGAGTCTAGCAAGGTTGAGAGGTCAGTGGATATGTTGGTGTCATGCGCTGGAGGTTGAAAATGACCTTTAGCTCGCTCCAACTGTCGTCGTAAGTCTGTTGGTTTTTAACGGTTGAGCTGTATGCGAAAGTCGCAGGCGCCAGCGTTGAGTTTATCTCGGAGGTCGGTAATTGGCCGTTTGTTGTTGTTAGCGTCGCTTGTCGAGATACGACGAGACTTCCGTGTGTCCAGCATCGTCCGGAGATCTTTGTGCTTGAGACTGCTATCATTTTTTGGACTCGAACTTCCGCTTCAGGACGTCTCTCAGATCTCCGAGTATAGGCGCATCGTCGTTATCGTCATCGGACGACAAAGATTGCGGAGAGAGTATAACCTCGATGCGTCTGCGGTTAGCAAGATGCTCTTCGTCGGCTGAGGAGTCTCCCTCACCGTTATCCTTCGGGGTTTCCTCCTCGTCGTCTCGTCGTTGAGCGTCTTTTTGTCGACCTTTGCCGGTGGCTTTGCACTCGGCTCTTCTTTCCTTGTTCTTGCTCCAGCTCTTGCCATTCTTTGGTTTAGCTTTCAAGGGTTCGAACTTAAATTAACCGCTCGCAAGGGACAAGAGATAATGAGCGTAGAGTGATTTTCATTCTGTGGTATCATGTCCCTTGACGTCGTGATATTTGCAACGCTTGGTGAGATCGACGGTCCTGGAAGGCCCCGCTGCTGACCCGGCTCCGGCTGTAGGTTGGGTGGTGCAAACAGTATCGACTGGTTTGTCGGGCGAATCGAGCTCCCTTACCCACTTGTTCCATCCCTCTC
>NC_027753.1:33700793-33730728 GCF_000695525.1 Brassica oleracea var. oleracea
TGTCGCGTGTTGGCGTTTTTAGCCGCTGGAGCTTTGGGTGCGTTCATCTTGCTGAGAATGGCGTTAGTATCTTCTTCCATTCGGATGAAATTGTCAGATCGCGCGATAGCATCCTGGAGCGACGTAGTTGGGTTTTGGTATAGATCCTCCCGGAATTTAGAACGAACCCACAACGTGTTCCGCAGGGCGTCAATTGCCGATACCGTCTGGAATTTCAATCCTTGAGACTACGGCTTTGAACTTCTCCATGTAGTCGCGAAGGCTCTGGTCTTTGGTTTGGTTGAGGTTCCACAAGCTAGAGGCAGTAGCGCTGCGCTTGGTGAACATAATGTAAGTCTTGAGAAAAGCTGCTGACAAGTCGCGGAAGCTTCCGATGGAGTTTTCTTCTAACTGGGAAAACCAGGTTAGGGCTTGCTCGTGGAGAGTTTCGACGAACAGTTGGCAGTAGCTTGCGTCTCTTTCTTCGTCTGGGAGTCGAGCCCGTGCCATCGCAATGTTAAAAGCTGTCATGTGTTCCACTGGGTCTCCGCCGGGTTTGTACTCGGGTAGGCGCAGTTTTTCTATTCTTCCGAGTTGGACGCTGGTCAGAGCACTAGTAAACGGAGTGCGTGAGGTTGCGGCGAGGACGCTCTCGATTTGCGGGGCCGCGCTGGTTACTTGATGGATCTTCTCGCTCATTTGTTGGAAACTGAGTTTGAGCTCGGCGAGCTCGCGTATGGTTGCCAGATCAGAACCTACCGGGGGGTGGTCGGCGAAAAGGGTTTCGTTAGGCTCGGAGTCGTCTGAGATATGTTCGTCTCCGGTCGCCGTCGGGTTGGTGTTAAAGAGGCGACAGCGTATCTGCTGGGGACAGCTTGTTTGGCCGTCGGGAGCTGTGAGGGCCGCGACCAGAGCAGCTAACTGGTCGTTGGTCGTCTTTTGGACTTCGTCTTGATGAGCAAGTCGAGCCATGATAGAGCTCATGAAATATGTGGTGATGGGCGGCGCGGCTTCGGGCATTGGGGTTGGTTCGCCGCCCGGAGCGCCGAGGGTGGCGTCGTTTTGAACCATGTAGATCTAGAACGTTACTTTAGTCGGCCCCACGGTGGACCCCAATTGTTTGTGCAGGATTCGGTTGATTAGAATAATGAACGTAGGAATGGGGGGACTAAAGAAGCTTTTATTAGAATCAAACAAGAGGTTACAAGATTGACGGGAAATAAGGAGACAAGATCAAAGGTTTAAACAACAGAATCAAAGAGATAATTAGGAAACTCTAGATCTAGCCGCTTCTGTATGTGTTGTCCAAAAGTCCCTTTTCGTTGTCTCCTCATCCCCTCTTATAGTGTCCTCGTCCGCGATGCCCTAACCGTGACGTCCTTTGGGCCCTGTCGTTAAAGGCCGAGTATGCGGGCCTTGGTACTGTTCTCTATAAGCCGAACATATTTAGTCGGCTTAACTGATCGGCTAAAAGTACTCTGGGGTCGAGTAGACATCTTTAGCCGCTTAAGCCGACTAAGCTGGTTAAGCTTGCCGGGCTAGGAACTGTTATTCGATAGGTCTTGTGGAGGGATGTAATCCATCTCCTACAGTAGAGGAAGTAAGTTCATCAGACCACGAAGACATTTGATTTCAGTCGAAGTACCAATGTTCGATTAGCTTCAGCTAAAGAATAGGACACCACCTGTTTAATTATTTTCCAATTGACAGGAATAACTACCAAGTGCCACTAAGAAAACATCGTGTTAGCGGACAAGATGTTCAGTCATAATCAGAAAAGGCTAGTCCCGAAGTTTGGTGTTAGCATGAAATGTAATACCTCTCGACCTGGAGTTCATGTTAGATAACAGACAACTAGGATCGTATCATCTCAATATAATTGGCGACAAATGTGAATCGGAAGCATCTCCAATCTCATTCAATATTTTACTTCAAAATAGAGTGATAAATAAATTTTTATTTTTTGTTCATTACTTTATTTCTTACTCCATTTTTGGACTAAAATATAGAGTGGAGTTATAAACATCATATCAAAGTTATGATCGAGTTCTCTCAAAAATTATGATCGAGTTCTCTCAAAAATTATGATCGAGTAATTGTGAAATAAATGAGTTGGCCGATAGAATAACGATAACATAAATTTATATTGAAGGGAAAATGTATAATTAAGGAGATAAAAAGATGGATTTCCTTTTAAAATAAATAATGATAGGAAAATAGTTTTTTTTTTTTTCTGTAACTGGACTTAAGAAAATAGTTTTGCTAATGGATGTTTTCATGTATTAACGAATCTGCAGTTTCTTCGAACTTCTCCATCGACCAAGCTCTTAGAGTTCAAAATGTTCCCCATCTTCACCATCGACTTAGAGAATTGCTCGAAGAAAGCAACCGGATCCTCCGCGTACTTGCTCACTATACGCCGCGTCTGTATACCGAACATGCTCGAGTACATCTCTTGGTCCGAGTTCAATAACCCTTCTCCTCTCAGCAACGTGTGGTAGATAGAGTTGTCGAAGAGATTCGGCGTCACGTTGTCCATCGCCGTCACGTTGCTGTCACCTTCTCCGCTGCTCTCCGGACACAACTCTCGGAGGCTCGTCAGGTACGTCTCCGACACAGGATTCAGCGCAGACGTCACCCGAAAATCACCGTAGATCCGTGAACGGAAGTTCCGGCATTGTGCTTTCCCGATCGTGTGAGCTCCTACGTACATGAAGTGATCCGGTTTGATGTTAAAATCAATTCCGGTTTAGTTTGGTTTAGCGGATTGATCTTACCAACAAGAGCGACCATGTCTTCAACAGAGAGACCCTGATAGTAGAATTTAGAGATGATGCTGACTAAACCCTCTTCAGGAGTTGGAAGGTTCGTTGTTGCAAGCTCGTAGCTTGCTGTCTTTGAATCTTTTCTTCCCACAGGAACGTCCCAGTAAGGCCCACCAACCTTTTATCATATCATATTAACATGTTATTTCAGTTTCATAATTCATACGATACTATATAATATACATGATTGTTTGTGATAATCCCCCATGAGGGACTAATATATACCAGGATTGTAGCATCTCTAGCAGAAATCGTGAGAAGATCAGCGCAGGAAACGACTCCAGGACATTCAGATTCGATTATGTTCTTGATTCTGTCTACAATTTCGTATCCTTTCAATGAGTTTATGTTGGGAGAAGCTTTCTTCTCTCCCTGCAGTGTCTCTGTTTCATCCAGTAACACCGATGCATCGCATCCCTGCAATACAATTTAACCCTTGAGTAACTATGCGTACCACAAAGCAACTCCTTTTAGTTAAATTTCAGCTAAAAAGAGGTGGGATGATTTCTTGCATGTCAAGTAAGGTGTGTAAATGTACTTACTTGGACAAAACAGTCATGGAAGTGTAGACGAATAACTATGGCTGCATTTCTAGGATCTTCCTTCACTATGCATTCCATTTCTTTCTTGATGACGTCAAATGCGGTGGGGCAAGTAGACTTGTAATTGTCGAGGGTTAAAGGAAGATCCTTTCCCGATACGTCAAAGGAAAAGCATGGGATAAATATTGCATGAACGAGAAAGATCACAAGGAGGAGTTTCATTGTTTCTTCTCTTGAAACCCTTTTTGATCCAATTTTTTTGTTTGGAAATGTAAATTTATTTGTGGGACTGGGAGGTAAGGAGTTGGAGAAATTGGGTGGGACTTCAAATAGATATATAAGGATGAGAGAAGTAGACATTGTAAGGTTTTAGATTTCTTGTGTCAAAAGGGTCTTGACAAGGTTGGTAAAATGAGATGCAACTAATTCTGTGAGATGGTTGTTGGGGTTTCCTATGACCTAAAGATAAATTAGATGAAAGTTAATTTGAACAATAGTACAGGTTACCACACCAAAATCATATATTACCATAAAATGTACTATTTTCACGTTTATATATTCTGATTTTTTTTTTTTTCACAAGTATTTCTTTTGTGTGTGTTTGCATTAGCTGCAAGTCTGAACCATGTGATACTTGAAACACATCTAGAAGCCTCGTTGTTTTTGTAGTTTGCTCAACTGTTTTTATTGATTTGGTCATCAAAATGACCTTTTCTATGGCCACACAAAAATTAAATTAAAATATAGAATTTCATAACTCAGTTTTCATATTTTCAAAATATGATTTGAACGCTGGCTGTGACGCGACAGCGACACTAATGCAAACCCTGCTCCAAATTATGTAATATTTCAACCTATTTAGCTATAAAACAGAGGTGAATTTGGAAGTAAAACAGCCCCAATTTGCATAAATTTCTTGAGTAAGAGCTATGTATGTCACCAAAAGGTTACGTGAATAATTTTCAGGTCGATTTTTGAATTTCTCTTAACCTCAACAATAGTTTTATATATATTGTTTTGTAATTATACTGCTAACTGTTCTTATGTTGCCTTTGTATCCTTTACCTCAAATGACGAAAAATAAAAAGTAGGAGGGAAACTATGATCGCTGACGTCATATTGAATTATACGATTTGACTAAAAGACACTAAAAATGTAAAATAATAACAAAGTAGTCCAACAATCGATGATAAAACTTAAATTTATCTAAATCGTCGTCACCTTGTTATCAACTTATTATTTTAAAAATATTTTCAGCCTTCAAAACGGTTAAAAACAAGGTTACATAGGGCAGGGATGCATTAGTTGGAAGAAACTTATGTTCCTAGGTTTTGGCAGTGCCGGTTCTGAACCCACTCCTACGTAGGGCTGGGTTGCGGGTCAAACCCGTCCCGCTGACCCGCCAACCCGCAGGTTACAAAGTTTTTTTTGTCAAAAAATCAAATCCGCACAACCCGCGAACAAATAAATTTGTACCCGCACCGCTCCGCTTAATTTTGCGGATAACCCGCGGGTTATATTTTTATTTTAAAAAATATTTATTTAATTTATTTTTTTGTAAAATATAATATAAATAATATATTTATAATTAAAATTTTAAATATTTTAAAATATTTTGATTATTATTTTTTAAAATTCCCATATTTTCTTTACAAAATATACATTTTTACAAAAAAAAAAATATTTTTTTTTAAAATGTAAAAAAAAAAATTGCGGGTTGGCGGGTACTCGCGTTTCAAAATCCACCAACCCGCACCCGCCCTGCATAAAATGCTCATAACCCGCACCCGCACCCGCAAATCGATTTTTCTAAATTGTTCGACGCGGGGCGGATCAAATGGGCCGGGCCCCACGGATAAAAACTCATATTCCCAGGCCTACTCCTACGGAACATACGCATGGGGCCCATACTTTTAAAAACTTCTTGCTGCCCATTTTTCACTGTTGCTAACGTGTTAATGTCAACATGCGAAGTGTACAAACTTATGGGGCAATTTCAAAAAAGATCAAAAGTTGGCTCTTAACGATTTTATCTAATATGAAAACTAATAACAAGATAAAAATAAGTGATTAAACTTCAATAAACAAGAGAAAAGACAAATGAAACTAAACAACTTAGAGATTTTGTTTCTAACTCTTTTGTTGTTTGGTTTTCATGTTTGCTTGATTGACATATATGATCAAATATTGATATAAAAATATTTTAAATGGTTTCGTATATCTATAAAATTTGAATTTGCATAAGAGAAAAAGGTTATTTTCTAAATTTTATTAGCTTTAAGGATTTTATAATTTTTACTACTGCAATTTAAAATTTTAAGAGTTTTGATTTATATATTATTTAGGGCCTCGATTTTTAGTTTCGTTTGGACCTCTAATATTTCAGGACCGGTACTGGGTTTTGGTAAAGAGGTAGGGGCTTTTGATGACGTCTTCATCATGACCTCTTAGATATCTGTATCTGACTTATACCAATGCAGTTTAAATCGACGATACAAATTTTAACATCCGAACGATTAGATCATCCCATGATATTGAACTAGAGACGACCCCAACGATTATTATTTTGAAGGATTGGGGCCAACTTTTTGTTTAGAATGTGAATTCCTATGTGTTCCAAAAAAAAAGGTGTGAATTCCTGATAAGGGTACAAACTTAAACCATGCCAACAGAACTCTCTTATTGTTTCCTCCATTCTGTTTTTTTTTTGGAGTTACAAAGCTATATTTTTCTTCATATCCCCTATATATTAATCTTAGAGTATTACGACATATTTTCGTAGCCACGTGTCATCACGAGAATGATTCTTAGAATTGTTAGAAAAATAAGTTGGTCCATATAAATATATATTATGCTTTTTGATGTAGCATAACACCGACATACGACGGTCTCTATTGACGTTAAAGCCCTATAATGTGTTTTCCTTTTTAGTTTGGGTTTTTACTTATATTTTCCTATTTTGTTTTGAGATTAGGATCTTCTTCTCCTATATAAGAAGATCACGTTAGTTTAATTAAGGCACCCTACTTTGAATATTGAATAAAGATTTATAGTTTTCTAAGAGCTTCTAGCAAACATTGCGAAGAGTATTCGTGACCTATCATCTTTGTCTTTGAATTAACTTCAAGAACACGTTACCGGAGTAAGGATCAAATCCTTGATCTTTAATTCATAGCTTCCGCACTCTATCAGTTGGTATCAGAATCATCACGTTTCTGGAGTTCATCTCTCGTTTTCAATGACAAAGAAAACCACAGACAGAACCTCACAAGAGATGAATGATTTACGAGCACTAATTATCGAGATCCAAACGGCTCTCGCCACCACCATCCAGACGTCGATGCAGAACTCAATTCAACAATTGGGCGAATCGTTGGCGACTCGTTTGGATACCATGACCACGACATTAATAACTCAACTGGAACCTCGTAACCAGCAAGCCGTTAATGTCCAACAACTGATACCTCCACACACCATCAATTACCTCTACAACAACTTCCACAAGATCTACCACCTAACCGCCAACACAATCAAAGGAATCAACGTCAAAACATGATCGGGGATGCACGAGTCCAAGACATGCAGCCTGATGTAGTTGACGAAGATGAACTGCATCGTCGCGTATATCATGAAGAACTGTGCAAGCGAGATAACATGGACAACCACTGGGAACGCGGATTTCGTGTTGAGATACCGGAATTCCATGGCAGAATTCGTGGCGACAATCTTATTGATTGGCTAGTTTCAGTCGAAGAAATCCTTGAGCTCAAACGAGTGCCTCCTGGCCGTCGCGTGTCTCTAGTCGCTATGCGTTTTCGCGGATACGCTGCTTGGTTGGAGACAATTTGAAATCATGGGATACCAAGTTATGTCAGGCTGAGTTTGCGCACAACCACGCGTTGAATCGAAGCTTGGGTTTCTCACCATTCCGTGTGGTCTATGGTCTTGTTCCTCCTTGCCCTTTGGATCTCCTAACGTTACCGGATAAAACAAGACATCATGGGGAAGCTGCAGACTTCATCAACGATTTACAGGGTATTCATCAGCAGGCTCAGCGACATTTGGAGTCTTCAGCGTCGAAGTACAAGCAGGCTGCTGATTCCAACCGGCATGAAGTATTGTTTGCCCCAGGAGACTTGGTTTGGGTGTACTTAACTAAAGAATGGTTACCTTTGCGGGAATACAACAAACTGAAGTCTAAGAAGATTGATCCGGTTGAAGTGCTTGAGCGTATTAATCCTAATGCTTACAGGGTTCGGCTTCCTGCTCATTTCCGGACGTCGGATGTGTTCAATGTCAAACACTTATCACGTTTTCATGGCGATAACATCCCACCAGATTCGAGGGTGAATCCTTCCAACCCGTAGGGACCTGATGTAGCATAACACCGACATATGACGGCCTCTATTGACGTTAAGGCCCTATAATGTGTTTTCCTTTTTAGTTTGGGTTTTTACTTATATTTTCCTATTTTGTTTTGGGATTAGGATCTTCTTCTCCTATATAAGAAGATCACGTTAGTGTAATCAAGGCACCCTACTTTGAATATTGAATAAAGATTTATAGTTTTCTAAGAGCTTCTAGCAAGCACTGCGAAGAGTATCCGCGACCTATCATCTTTGTTTTTGAATTAACTTCAAGAACACGTTACCAGAGTAAGGATCAAACCCTTGATCTTTAATTCATAGCTTCCACACTCTATCACTTTTTATTAAACTAACTATCAAATTAATTAGTAGTATACAAAAGAATATTTTTTCTTTCCTTAAATAAAAGCTATGAAATTACATAATATGGTTAACATATATATGACAATTAATGATTATGAATAATACAT
Source organism: Brassica oleracea var. oleracea (assembly GCF_000695525.1). Lineage (NCBI taxonomy): Eukaryota > Viridiplantae > Streptophyta > Magnoliopsida > Brassicales > Brassicaceae > Brassica > Brassica oleracea. Next base: position 33,708,977 of record NC_027753.1, read on the forward strand.
ATTTGATAACAATTTTTCTAACATTTTCTTTTAATTTTATATTATTAAAAGAAATTAAACAATCACATTAAGCATATAATAAAAAAATTCGATTTTTTCTTATATGTTATATTTTGAATTTTTAAAAACGACTATAAATTACTAAAAATGGTAAAAGTCCTACATTGAAAATTTTGTGATCAATGGTTTAATTTTTTTTGTTCAAGCAAGATACAAATGATGATCATATATCGTAGGGGTGGGCATTCGGATACTCGTTCGAGTTCGTTTGGGTATTTCAATATAAAAGTATAAAACCCACTCGGATATTTCTACACTTCGAGTCGGGTTCGGGTATTTTATGTTCGGGTTTGGATATTTTGGGCCGGGTTTGGATATTTAAATTTTGAAGAAAAAATAAATAAATGATTCATTGTTTAAGTTTTTTTTATTTAAAATATATTTTAACTGGTTTTCTAATTTTTTTAAAAATTAAACTATTAATAGGTTTGGAGATAAAACTTTAAAAATAAAATGACACTAATTTAGTTGTTGTTTTGAAATTTTAGATACAACTTTTGTTAGTACAAGAACCAAGAGCTTGATATATATTTTAAGTGAGTAGCAAATAATTTTGTTCATAATTATATGTATATTATCTAATTTTTAGCAATAAGCATCATTAATATAAATATTTTGAGTAAAATGAGAGAAGTAAAATAGAAATAGAGGGCTAAGTATACTTATGTTTGGTTATCTTCGGATATCCATTCGGGTTCGAATATTACCCGTTTGGATTTAAATATTACCAGAACTTGTGAAATAAGTAATTTGTTTTGTTGTTCTAGGATTAGATGATATTTAGACAGAGCTGGTGAATATATACTAGACATGCATTTATAATTCAACTTTGCACTTATATATTCTATAATAGCTTGATATATTAGATTTGAACACTAATCTGTTAATATAGTTTGCCGGTGATTTTTTTCAAAATTTTGATTCTTAGATATATATCTGGAGTGAAACTAATTTTTACAGATGTCCATTTTTTAAAAATTGACACTAATTTAATTCACCGAATTCATAGAAGAAGTTAAAAAAATAAACTTAACTTATATCAATAAAACAAGGACGAGAATGAAAACACAATTTTATAGAGTAAAAATGAATTCACTTATAGAGAGTCAATAGTAAACAAATCGAGAGCAGAAAACCTAATCCCCTTTGATCATTATACAATCGATGTTGCCTATTTGTCGATGTTGTCTATTTGGTTTTGGTGATTTGTGTTAGCCGCAAAACTTAATTTTCTTTTGTGCATATGAAGTCTTAAAAATAGTTAAAATGAAATGTAATATGTTAACTCTTCAACAACGATGATATGTTTAAGAGACCAACATTTATATTCGTTATTTTATAATAGATAAAGATTATAGTGTTACAAAATGTTAAAACTATTTAATAAACAAATATTATTATAAAAACTCACCTTGCGCATATGCGCGGGTAATCATTTAGTGATGTCATTATTTTCGTTCATATGATGTCTTAAAATTTTTGACAGCAAGTTTTATATTAACTGAATCAGGTAAAGAAAACCAAGACAAGATCTGGTTACAAAATGGCCCATTAGCTCACTTGGTTAGAGCATCGCGCTAATAACCTGAAGGTCTCAGGTTCAAAATCTGCATGTCATGGGCCAATTCCACGATTTTCTTTTGGAACTAAACCAATTCTACAACTTTTTTTTTTCATTTTTAAACAAAATATGGTTTTGAAGTGATTGTGCTCTTGGAACAGGTCTAAAAAAACAACGAGTCGGTTGTCGTCAATGAGTATGTGATAATGTTTCAGGCGAACATCATTGTTCATTAAGATGGTTTAACTGGCATGAGACGAAGCATATGATTGCATAGAGTGGAGCGGTTTGACAATGTTTTATGTTCTGTAATAAATACTATCATCTTGTTTAATGTGTGAGTAAAGCACATATGAAATATTTTCTTCATTAAAGGAGCAAGATGTGCCAAGAAAGAACACTCTCTCCCGCGTACCCCTTCATCTCATTACGGAGGCCTCTTTTAATTCATGTCCACGATGACAAATACAGTAACACCCGGAAAATGGCAATTAACCTTTCCTCCAAAATAAGATCTTGAAATTTGTGAACGGATATTTTGGTATCGATAAGTACTTTTTTTTTGTAACACCAAATTTATATTAAAGATCAAGGAGCGTAAGAGTTTACAACTGAAACAGAAGATTCTGGAGTCATGCTCGACGGTAAAACGAAAGTAGAAAGCATTATGAAACATAGAAAGATAAAGTCTATAAGAGGCGAGTCAAGCTCAGCAAGATGAAGAACCCCATGGAGAAGTTTCACCCTAATCCCTAAGGAGATTGTTCGCGAGAACAATTGATTGTCGAAATCGACGTTGATACACCAATGAGAAGCGACTGGATTGTTACCTGCCAAGAGCTTTTGGTGAGAAGCTCTAGGACCTTGGGCAACACCGAGAAGAAGAAGTCATATATGACTGGATTTGGTACTGAAGTTTACACGATCAGTTCTAACCTCAACAAAGCTTCTCAACGAGACTATGTGAATCTCAAAAGCTAACTTAGCCTTCATAGTGACGCTTAGGACAGGGGAGTTGGATGACGGAGTGAACGGTTCAATCGGGTCAAAACCTTGGACCTCAACATTACCATGTCGAAGCCAATAGTTTATAACCGGAATAGACCTGAGCATATTGTCATCGCACTCATTCTGGTTGAGCGTGTTTGAGTAAACGTTGGGTAAGAGGCTGAATGTTTCGGGACGGTCGAGTCTCCTTGCACAATACTTCGGTTTTTTCCTCCGGCTTGTTGGAGTGAGAGCACATGGCAGTGGAGGAGCGAACTGATATTTTTCGGTTTCACTTCCTAGGTGAGGAAGAAGGTGGAGACGGGGTGGACATGTTCTTGCAGTTGATGGAGATGACAGTAGGTCTACTCGGAATAGCTTATCTCCATAGAGTCCTTGGCGTTGATGCAGTGTTGGCTCGATGACTGATGCAAACACGACATTATCAAAGCCTGCAAAGAAGCTGACGATGGTTGGTGAGAGGCGCAGGTTGGAGGCGGAGGTGGTGAGCGGTTCTGGACTCCGAACTGACGAAAACGCGATGCTACACGATTGAGAGACGCCTCCTCGTCCAGAGCGGCGAAGGTTCTCAGCGGTGGTGAAGGAGACTACGCCGGAGCGGTATTGATGCGCGGTGTAGTCTAGAGAGGTTAAGGGGCAGCAGGGCGGAGTCACAGCGTCAAGGAAGGGATCTGAGGTCGCGTGGAGTGGTGGAGGCGCTTTGGAGATGCAGAAACTACCAGATCTTATGAGCCTATGCTCGGGATAAGTGGATCTGATGGTTCCACTTGTATGATGAGGTACGGCGCTCAGCGTGGTAGTGGTGACGGTTCCGCCTGGTCGACATGGGAATGAGACGGTGGTGTCGTTGATGCTGGCGGAGATGAGGAGAATGGGAGGTGATGTCGACGAGGAGGGACAGGGATGATTCCAGCGAGGAGCCTTAATCCCAGAGATACAAACCTCAGATCTGGCGCTCCAGTTGAAGGGGCCGTCGCGGGAGAGGATGCAGTTAGTGGAGAAGCCGTAGTGGACTTCAAAGGAGCTGACGACAAGTCCACCGGTGTTCTTCTGAGTAGTGCTTGAGACCAAGCCACATAACCCATCTACAGCACCGACGACGAAGAAAATGAACAGAGAAGTGAACAGAGAAGTGACGAAGTTGCTGAAGACGGTGACTGGAGACATGACTGGAGATGAATGGCGACGCCGGCGAGCTGAACCACCGCCGGCGTCGAGAGATGCGGCTCCTTGGGTTCTGTGCTAGAGAGAAAAGAGGCTAGGGTGAACACTTTAATAAAATGGTATCGATAAGTACTTAAGTGGTACTTAAAATGGTCTTTATATCTCTTGAAAATCCTATTTATTTGTGATCGTACTTCTACTCCATAATCTCTTTGAAATGCATTTTATTATTTGATTCTGGTGCGGCAATACACCAGACGAAATAACAAGTATTGGATTGCTAATTATTTTAAACCATGATTAACTACAAAACTCCTTGGTACAACCTACTCGAACCAATTGAGTCATGTCTTAGAAATTTTGATGGAAAATTTCGCGAGAAGACCAACCTCTTTCTACTTTGATATGTATTTCATGCAACGGTACATTCACTTTGGAGTGAGCGTAATGGAAGAAGACATGAAGAACCGAAGAACATCAACAGGCTCCGTCTTGCCTAAGGCAAGCTATAGATCAGCAAATTGCAAACAAGATTTCTTCGATTCAAGCTATGGGAAGAACTAGATATGAGAAAAGCTATGGAAGTTTGCAGTGCATTGCTTCAAGATGATATCAAGTATTCATCAAAACCAAAACCTTTGGCTTAGTTGATACGTTTCAAAACAGAGATGCCCTATTGTAAAAATATTTTGAGTTGATTTATTTTACATTCATTCTAACTCTAAGAAAAGAAAATTAAAGATTTTGCTTATGATATGCTGAGAAACCTTTAATGTTAGCCAAAAGATGGCTTGAGAATTAATCTTCACATCCTCAATTAGGGATGGCAATTGGTACGTTAGCCCGCGGGCCTAACCCGTAAAGTCCCACTGCGGGGTGGGTTTGGGTTTACATATCTTAGGCCCGAGATCTTGCGGGTCTTGCGGGTTGGTCAATTTCGGGTATGGGTCAATGCGGGGCGGGTCGACGCGGGTTTGCGGGCCATTCTGGACCCGCATGTCTTCTTCACCAGAGACGTTTGGTGTTCAGCTCACTGACGAAAAAGGTGAGAAATGGCGACTGTAGAGGAAATTCTTGATCTTCTCTTCCACCCGTTGACTAAGGTCACCACCGGGCCTTATCTTCTTCATCGGTACCTTCTCTTCATCTTTGGTCTACAACCATACTTCTTTTCGTAGAGAGCACCACCAGAGCTTCTCTTCTTCCTCGATCTACTACCATAGCTTCTCTTCTTCCTCGTTCTTCTTACTCCATCTACCACTGTAGCTTCACCTCTTCCTCGATCTATCACCATCTACCATCTACACATGTATATGATTTCTTCCTCTCAGTATACACAAGTTAAAGTTAAATCTTTGCATGTTATTTATATCACTCGCCATTCTATACTGTAATTAGATTACAAATTTACAATCTGCTACTAAGTTACAGTATTGAGTTCAAGAGTTTGTTTGACTTGACTAGTTGACTTGAAACATGATGGTTGTAGACTTTAGTGACAAAAAGTTATCAGTTTTGGTTTTTTTTTTTATGTATGAACTGTTTTGTTTGAAACTTTGATTGTTTTAAAGTTTTACTATTAATTGTCATTGGAATCAGACTGATTCAATATTACATTTTCATTCTTTAGTAGAGAAACCAAAGAAACCGTGTAGGCTAATATCATGTCTCATCTATCTTGTTTATCATCAAAAGTGTCTTCTTCATTGTCAGTGATCTTCCTCAGACTGCCTTGATTCTCTTCCCAATCGAAAGGAATCAAAGAACGTTCGGAGAAGTTTCTTTTTGCCTCCTCCTCGTACTCTCTGCGCCACTCTGTGATTCTTCGTGGGCTTGTTGGTGCGCTTAAGAAGCAGCCAGTGAATTTTCTTTGCGAAGATGGAGCAGTTAAACTAATCACTTCCATTCTTTTTTTCTGTCTTTCTGAGAACTGTTTGATTTGCGATGAGTTCTGAGATGTCTCAAGGTCAATGAGAAGACGAGAACTAATGAGGACTGCATTTTTACTACCCGCGGGCCGGACCGCAAAGTCCTATGTAGCAAATGGGGCGGGTTTGGGTAGAGGTTTAGGAACCGCGGGTTACGGCGGGCTGACTCGCAAAGATCCGCCAGAGATAGAGACCGCAGCGGGGCGGGCCACGGCGAGGCGGGTTGTCCCAATTGCCATTCCTATCCTCAATGTTGTTTCTGACAGATGTTGCCGACCTTTCTCTTCTGTAATGTATTTTACCTTCAAACCTTTGTCATGACCCACACATATACGTGAACTACTTTTACCGTAGTTTAGAATCTTAAATTCTAGGAGCGCCAAAAACGTAAACTTCAGTGATTTAATTGGTGGTCTTGTGAGACCCGCATGAATAATATAAAAATAAAACCTAACATAATAAAATCCGTCTTAATCTATTAATCTAACCAAAGACTCGAGCGTAATTGACTTGACGTTTATGAACTTATTATAAAGCGAGATGTCCTTTCACAATCTCTCCATGGGTCTTAACTTCTTCATGTTTTCATTTTTAGCTGAGTTATTATTACTTTTTGTTAGAGGTTTATATATGAATACAGTAAAAGAAAAAAAAAATTCGAAACCAGTATTCAATTATTGCACTTTTACAGAAGAGAAAGAAAACAAAAAAAATGGGCCGAGAAATCTAATCGAAAGGTATGATGTTACAGCAGAGATTTTTGTCATCTTATCTAAGATGGCAACCAAATCATGAAAAATGCTTGAAGAAGTATAGTGGTGTGTCTAATTTAAATGAGAGAAGTTTCCAAAGTGTATACACACATCCAATAATAATTTAATAATTTCACATGGGAGACTTATGAGTAAGAGACAAATGAATCCATGGGGAAGTATACCTGACAAAAGCAGGCATTCAAAGCAAAGCAAAAAAGTTTGGTGCTAAGGGACATACTCACTTTCTTCTTTACCAGCAACCAAGCAACATGGCATTTACTAATTCATTTTTGAGAAACCTATTTAGTATATTAGTTCTAAGTTCATAGACTCATCATATACTAACAAGTGAAGAAAGTAATATTCTAGAACCCATCTATATACATATGAGAGTGAAAGAGAAGCGAATCCAAAAGTACTTGAATATCAAATCATGTAATATTTCTAAATTATCTAATATATTGGCCAAAAGTACTGTCAGCTTAATCCCATTACTAATGAAATAAATATATTATTATTAGAGAGAAACAGTACACTCACTCGTGTAGGATGAATGAAAGATAGTACAAAGACCCACATGAGAAAATACAAATGAGTCTCCCAAAAAAAAAGAAGCAATTGGAGGCATTAACGATGTGTACAATTCTAATAAATCCTAATATGCATCCATTCATGAGACCCACAATGCGTATTATTATTTGTACTATGATGATCAAATTTTCATAAAGTCCAAAAACTGAATTACTTGAATGGTTAACAAGAAGGGTCAAAGTCCTACTACAACACCATACCCATTTATAACGTTATAGATGGTTTCTTCCCACTTGATTTTGCTTAGCTGTAACCAATATGAAATCCAAATGACTGAAAAAATGTAAAAGGTGAAAGCATAAACAAGAAGTTGGAAGTAATTTAATAATCTATGTTTTGTCCTTTTCCTCAAGAATAAAAAGACAGTCAGTAAATCCAGTTGGGTTACCTTCAATGGAAAAAGAAAAAGAAAAAGAAAAAAGAAACTCTATACTTTGGGAGAGAGAGAGAGAGAGAGAGGAGAGAGGAACCAAAAGGCTGCAACACTTTTTATGACCAAGACAGGACTGAGAAAAAAGAAGAGTATTAAAGGAATGAGGAAGAGGAACAGCTCCTAACCTAATTAAGAAAATAGGTTTTCATATTCCTTCTTGTTTGTTGAGTGGGTCTCATCTTATTTCAACCTAAAAAAAGCTGAATCTTTTTATTGTTGTGGGATTGATTGCAACTTAGTGAATGAGAGAGAGTGAAGTAAAAACTAGTAAATGTTATGTCTATCCTATCATGTAGTTATTATCAATAAAAAAGGGTAAGTGTTAACCAATGAGCATTGCTTATACACCTCACTTAATGGGAGAGAGTTCAAAACAGATAACTCTGGGTTGGTGGGTATTGATGTATTCTGTCTCTTCTACGGTTTGTGTTGTTTGAACCGTGTTTTGGGAACTACTATAACATTCGATTCCCTATAGATATATCTCTATAAAAGAAAGTGGTAAAGAGAATTAAATTTCTTATAGAGAAACTGTACTATTCTTCATTTCAAGAATTCGCTTACTAACATTTTCTCCTTCATATCTACTATATCTGAAAATAGCTTGTCTTGTAGTTCTTCAATTGAGGGAAAACAATGGTCTTAGAATTGCCATGTGGTGATACACACTCCTAGTATTCAATTATAAGAGTGATTCAATAGGCTCCAGCTTTTCCTGATTCTAAAACACAAGAAAAAAATATCAGAAACAAAAGACACTGAGGCTATATCAGAGGGTAAAGAGATTGGGAACAAGCTGTAAGGTACGTAACGTTTTTCAAAAAAGAAGAAGCTAAGCTAAACTATTTTTGTGTTGGCAATGGAGTCTCCAAGAAGAGGAGGTTCTGAGGAGAAGAGTAGTTGTGAATCAGGATGGACTATGTACATAGAAGACACCTTCCATGGAAACCATCACTCTGAGGTTGTCTATGAAGAATATGATGATGATGATGATTTCAATGGAAAAGAGGTCGATGATGATGGGGATGGTGATGATGATAGTAGTGAAAATGGGAGCGATGATTCGATGACTTCTGATGCATCTTCATGGCCTAGCACTCAGCATCCAAGGAACCCCAAGAATCATGCAGCTGCAAAGAAGAGCAATGCCAAACAAGTCAGTCACCAGACAAAGAACAGGGCTTGTGAAAAGTTCAGCGACGAAGAAGAGGAATCTGAGTTCAAGGCTAGAACAAGAACCACTACAACTAGTCGTGTTCAAAGTAGAGGCAAGGCGAGCAAAACCAAATAAGACTCCTCAATACATGGTTTTAGTTTCTATTGCTATATCCAATGCAAAGGGAAAAAAATATCAGAATCAAGACGTTGTAGTTGTTTACTTTCATTTGATATTTATGTGTAATTGCATCGCTTTCTTTAACAGGATTATGTTTTTGCTTAAAGCAAATCCCGTTCCTGTAACTTTATCTGCCTTGGAGCTATGCTAATAATATCTACCTTTTCTGCACATACTCCGTTCTAACACAAAAAGGGAACATTTCAATAATCCATAGCCATTGAAAAAAGCAAAACATGTACACGAACTACATATTCATTCAAACAAGTTCAGATCCAAATGATTTGAGTTTTGAATAAAACAAAGAGGTCGATGACAAAACAAGAGTTTCTAAGGTTTTACTAGGCGTGGCCCCAAAATAGCTACCACACCATAGCTTTGCCTGTTAAAAATGAGTTTCTGCTTTCAATGCCTTAACATGATTCTTTTTCTAAAAATAACAACTTACAATCACTCAAGATATGTCATTATCAACTCTCACAAAACTTTACATAACCAAAAATTCATCAAATAGTATTTTACATCAGGAAGTTATAGAATATCCAAAAAAAGAACCTGTTTGTGATATTATTCTCACCTTTTTAACACAGTAAGAACCATGTAGCTTCTTGTTCACAACTGTAAATACATGGCCAACGTTTAACCCTCAAATTTTAAATAGTTAATATGTATCGATTATTTGGCTCTATATTGTCCAAAAACATATATTCTACGGAACATTTGACCTTTAAACCGTAATTGTTTCAAGTTCTATAAATCCCAGTGTCAATTCTAAATAAATCTAAATGTATAAGAAGAGTAAGAGTTTCTACTACTAGAGATATTTTCAACTGAGAGTCAAAAGCTCAGTAACAGAGCCAATCGATGATGGATCAATACTTTGAGATAGCATGATGCATAACTGTAACTTGTAATCAATATACATTTTAAGTCTCGGAAAATGACTGAAAAGTTATTAGACTTATTGAGGCACATTGAATTGAGAGTAGAAAACAACAAAGATTTTTTAGCTGGCAGCTTGCTAAGAGAGGACCGCCTTCACGTAGATGTGATTCTCAAGTCACTTTCGAGACTGTAATCTCAAATCCACCATGCACGTGCAGAAGCAATAAACAGGTAGATGATAATGAAAGAAGGGTCGTCCAATCTAATTCTAGTGACCCACAAAATTGTGAGAGGTCGTCCAATCTAATTCTAGTGACCCACAAAATTGTGAGAGATTAAGACCCGGAAAATGCACAACACATTGGACTTGGTCTACCAAATTTCAACTTCAAGAAAACCGTAGAACCAAACGAGGAAAGGCCAAGAACCAAGCATTTCAATTAAACAAATGGCCTCTGCACACTTTCCACTGCTGTTCGAAAATGACAGCCAAGGAAAAGATTAACAAAAGGCAACCACCAATTATTAAGATTATGGAGTTCTAGTTTCAAGTCACCAAAAGCATCCCAAAACTTAAAAGAGGATGAAAATGGCAGAATTTAAACCCTTGTGTTTATCCTCACTATTCAACCAGAACAGGTCCTCGACGTAGTTTAATGAAAACATTGGTTTTACCTCTTAGATTTTAAGGAGTCAGTATACAAATATCTTTACAGCCTCAAAATTATTCAGATAATACTAAAATTTATAATAAATGTTTATAGTCCCTAAAATTTCAGGGTCGGCCATGTATTCAATCTTTGAACTCTCTCGTGAACAAGACCAATACCAATGGAATATGAGCTTGTTCGAACTAAGGAGTCTGATTCGAGTTTGCAATATAGCTGAAACCTGAAATCTGAGAATATAGATTGCCTCAAACAATATTTAGTATTTACTTCAAAATAAAATTAAAATGTAAAATATAACTTGAAGACAACTCAGTATTCCAAACTAAACAAGAACTTTAATTTCCTCCTTAGACACGCTACCACGACAGACCTTACTTTCAAAACAAATTCTCATTCTATATCCCAGATTTTCTGCTTCTTTCACTGACTAATTACAAAAGCATGTCATACCATATTGACACGTATACATAAAAGGCCAGTGATCCTTATCAACACCGAGAGCAAAAATGACAGAACTCAAACGGGTATGCATTTCCTTCTCACTAGCACTTTTACTAAGCTTAGCAATTGAATCCCACAACATAGACTAACAGAAATGGTCGGTTGGGAATCACTTTGGCTTCTATTTTCCCGGTCTCTGTATTATAGGAGCCTGTAGTCCATTTAGGTGCATGGTGCATGTGGTTATTATCCGAAAATATTGTTGTTTCAAGCATACAGGGTTCTAATGAATTTTTTGTTTGTTCATCACTCTATTTTCCACTCTATTTTGCAGTAAATTATAGAGTGGAATTGGAGATGCTCTAAAAATAATGACTAGCTCAGGTTTAGATTTTACCATTATTCTCAGACGGTCAACTGCTCAAGGTGTCAAAACGGTATAACATTCTTATTAAAGTCGAAACTTCATGATGGAGATGGCTGAGTTATGTCAATTGCATCACTATAACGGTAGAAATCTTCGGCAAAGAGATTAGGCTTATGTGATGGTGACCAGTAGTGAAGATTTTGACATTTCCAAAAGTGTTCACGTGGAGATGAGTGTTGAATTAATCATGTCTTTTCGTAATACTTATCTCTAAATTTATTGTATTTTGTGGGCAAGAACAATTTGTACGGTTTAGCCATTCGAACTTTGATCAAATATCAAAATGTCGACAAAAATTTATTTAGAATTTTTTTTTCTTTTAATCTCTTCGCACAACATGTTAGACTTTGGTTTGCTGAAAAACTGCAGAACAAATTAAACAATTTACATTTTATAAAATAGAGATATTGAATATTGATTTAATTACTTTTGCTTTGATTTATTGTATTTATATCAAATTATTTCATAATTAGAAAAGCAAATTCTTTGTTAATTAATAAAGAAACATTTTAACCAGCCGGGTTGGGTTAGTGAGGTTTAAAGAATAACTTCAATACAGCCAATTCCCAGTTCAAGATTCTCGTTGGTTGGTGATCTAGACTGCCTTAAAGGATAAGAACATGTGGCTTTTTTTGTTCAAACCAAGCTTCCATTAGAAATTTAAAAGAGTTTTTCTCTACAAGGAGAGTACATCAAAGCCACTAAGGGCTGAACAAACCAAACATAGATTAAGCAAAAGATAGATTGACGATACACAACATTACAAGAGACCATAAAAAATAGAAAGATCTCATAATCTTCTTGAATAATTGCATACCGTGTAACCTCAAATGTCACAAACACTGCAACAAAGGCAGAGAAGAGCATCAGCCAGGAGGAAGATCCTTGCAATACTAGCGACGCTTGGCCATCCAATTCACTCCACATAGAAAGAAATATTGGGAAAAGAAACTGCTCCACAAAGGAATCCATTGGGTAATGAAATTCCTCCATAACCCGATTCACCGGGATAAGCGTATCAACGAGTTTTCCTTCAATCTGCCACCAAGAAAGATAACACGAATTAATCACAGCACCCAGAGCTGGACTGAATACACTAAGGAGACTGCATACTGCAGTAGAAGATCGCACTAAGGCGACCTGAGAGCCATCAACAGGCATAGAGGTAGAACCAAATGAAACAAAGTTCAATGGAACATTGTAATCTAAGTCCATAACCGACAAATCTGGTGCTACATACACAACAAACCTCTCAGACCATTCTACAAGAGAACAAACTGAGATTGAGGAGAGGAGACAAACCATAATAAACGGGAGAGTAAGCGAACCAACACAAGTAAGAGAAGAACAGTGACGTCTCCAAACAACAAGTCGGCTAAAAATCACACTGCATACTTCAGGATATAAACACTTAGAACCAAATATTGTGCCATCAACGAACACAAGGGAGACAACACCATCACTAGCCAGATTTGGAATGTTGAAAGATGCTTGAGAAAGGGTGAATGGTGTGTCAAATAGCCGATGAATGACGAGACTTAAGGAAGCGTCGGGAGGGTCCGGTGGTTCCGGCGGGGAGAGAGATTCAAACGGCACAGTAGCAGACGACCACGGCGGCGGCGGATCTGGAGGAAGACGGAGTCGCAACGGAGGAGGTGGTAGATGGAGTGGCGATGGAGGAGACGCAGTCACCACCGGAGCCATGGGAGAGGAGAGCTGCTTTATAGGGTTGGAGACTGAAGAACTGGGCTGAAGCTGAAGAGATCCATGGAAGTGGCCACACGGTGGTGGGTCGGGAGGAGGCCTGAAGAGTGACGGGGCAGGAGCAGTCCTCATCAGGAGCATGTCGGAGGAGAAGATCTGCTTCAGGAGGAGGAAGGCTGAACGGCGGAGTTGAAGCGGATGAGATCCATCAAAGCGGCGTGCATAGGAAAATGGACCTGAGAGGTTTTACCTAGGGCATGACCAGAGATTGGGGTTAAAAGAAGGTTTATATCCTCTAGAAACGATGGTAGGAGCTGGTATTCGGGTTTAAGTCCGTTCGGATTCTGGAATACTGAAGCTACAACAAATGCATAGGCCTTAGTCTGATAATGAAACACGAAGAGGATTAGACACACTTTTGCTTTAGGTTAATATTGGAGAAGAAATCTAGGAAGCTCTTATTCTATGATTCTTTTTAAAGGAGTTTGTATAAATGACTTTTCATGTTCATTTTAATTACGTCAATGGAATTTAATTTATAGATTTTTTTTTGCAGAACGATATCCTGAATGAAAGGTGTATTATTCTTTTGCTTTTTACTCATTTCCATTTAGAAACGATAGGGAACAAGATCTTGTGTGTGAACAAAGATTTGCATGATTATAGTTTATCAGCAAAAAGCCAAAAACCCACATAAGTCAAAAACGGTGCCTAGGCTTGGGATAAACGGGACGCAATCCACAGTTTTATGTTTTGACATAAAGGGCCAAGAAGTAAATTTCTTACTTGGGTCTTTACAAATATAATGAGTAATAACTAATGGCCCGGCTCGCCTCTATATTTTAGGGCTTTTCTTCTGTTTAAATTTCACACTTCTTTTCGACATATAGAGGAGGCAGAACGAGTAGTTCAGAAAAAAAAAAAAAAAAAAAAATAGCAATAGAAACTAAAACCATGTATTGAGGAGTCTTATTTGGTTTTGCTCGCCTTGCCTCTACTTTGAACACGACTAGTTGTAGTGGTTCTTGTTCTAGCCTTGAACTCAGATTCCTCTTCTTCGTCGCTGAACTTTTCACAAGCCCTGTTCTTTGTCTGGTGACTGACAAAGAACAGGGCTTGTGAAAAGTTCAGCGACGAAGAAGAGGAATCTGAGTTCAAGGCTAGAACAAGAACCACTACAACTAGTCGTGTTCAAAGTAGAGGCAAGGCGAGCAAAACCAAATAAGACTCCTCAATACATGGTTTTAGTTTCTATTGCTATATCCAATGCAAAGGGAAAAAAATATCAGAATCAAGACGTTGTAGTTGTTTACTTTCATTTGATATTTATGTGTAATTGCATCGCTTTCTTTAACAGGATTATGTTTTTGCTTAAAGCAAATCCCGTTCCTGTAACTTTATCTGCCTTGGAGCTATGCTAATAATATCTACCTTTTCTGCACATACTCCGTTCTAACACAAAAAGGGAACATTTCAATAATCCATAGCCATTGAAAAAAGCAAAACATGTACACGAACTACATATTCATTCAAACAAGTTCAGATCCAAATGATTTGAGTTTTGAATAAAACAAAGAGGTCGATGACAAAACAAGAGTTTCTAAGGTTTTACTAGGCGTGGCCCCAAAATAGCTACCACACCATAGCTTTGCCTGTTAAAAATGAGTTTCTGCTTTCAATGCCTTAACATGATTCTTTTTCTAAAAATAACAACTTACAATCACTCAAGATATGTCATTATCAACTCTCACAAAACTTTACATAACCAAAAATTCATCAAATAGTATTTTACATCAGGAAGTTATAGAATATCCAAAAAAAGAACCTGTTTGTGATATTATTCTCACCTTTTTAACACAGTAAGAACCATGTAGCTTCTTGTTCACAACTGTAAATACATGGCCAACGTTTAACCCTCAAATTTTAAATAGTTAATATGTATCGATTATTTGGCTCTATATTGTCCAAAAACATATATTCTACGGAACATTTGACCTTTAAACCGTAATTGTTTCAAGTTCTATAAATCCCAGTGTCAATTCTAAATAAATCTAAATGTATAAGAAGAGTAAGAGTTTCTACTACTAGAGATATTTTCAACTGAGAGTCAAAAGCTCAGTAACAGAGCCAATCGATGATGGATCAATACTTTGAGATAGCATGATGCATAACTGTAACTTGTAATCAATATACATTTTAAGTCTCGGAAAATGACTGAAAAGTTATTAGACTTATTGAGGCACATTGAATTGAGAGTAGAAAACAACAAAGATTTTTTAGCTGGCAGCTTGCTAAGAGAGGACCGCCTTCACGTAGATGTGATTCTCAAGTCACTTTCGAGACTGTAATCTCAAATCCACCATGCACGTGCAGAAGCAATAAACAGGTAGATGATAATGAAAGAAGGGTCGTCCAATCTAATTCTAGTGACCCACAAAATTGTGAGAGGTCGTCCAATCTAATTCTAGTGACCCACAAAATTGTGAGAGGTCGTCCAATCTAATTCTAGTGACCCACAAAATTGTGAGAGGTCGTCCAATCTAATTCTAGTGACCCACAAAATTGTGAGAGGTCGTCCAATCTAATTCTAGTGACCCACAAAATTGTGAGAGGTCGTCCAATCTAATTCTAGTGACCCACAAAATTGTGAGAGGTCGTCCAATCTAATTCTAGTGACCCACAAAATTGTGAGAGGTCGTCCAATCTAATTCTAGTGACCCACAAAATTGTGAGAGGTCGTCCAATCTAATTCTAGTGACCCACAAAATTGTGAGAGGTCGTCCAATCTAATTCTAGTGACCCACAAAATTGTGAGAGGTCGTCCAATCTAATTCTAGTGACCCACAAAATTGTGAGAGATTAAGACCCGGAAAATGCACAACACATTGGACTTGGTCTACCAAATTTCAACTTCAAGAAAACCGTAGAACCAAACGAGGAAAGGCCAAGAACCAAGCATTTCAATTAAACAAATGGCCTCTGCACACTTTCCACTGCTGTTCGAAAATGACAGCCAAGGAAAAGATTAACAAAAGGCAACCACCAATTATTAAGATTATGGAGTTCTAGTTTCAAGTCACCAAAAGCATCCCAAAACTTAAAAGAGGATGAAAATGGCAGAATTTAAACCCTTGTGTTTATCCTCACTATTCAACCAGAACAGGTCCTCGACGTAGTTTAATGAAAACATTGGTTTTACCTCTTAGATTTTAAGGAGTCAGTATACAAATATCTTTACAGCCTCAAAATTATTCAGATAATACTAAAATTTATAATAAATGTTTATAGTCCCTAAAATTTCAGGGTCGGCCATGTATTCAATCTTTGAACTCTCTCGTGAACAAGACCAATACCAATGGAATATGAGCTTGTTCGAACTAAGGAGTCTGATTCGAGTTTGCAATATAGCTGAAACCTGAAATCTGAGAATATAGATTGCCTCAAACAATATTTAGTATTTACTTCAAAATAAAATTAAAATGTAAAATATAACTTGAAGACAACTCAGTATTCCAAACTAAACAAGAACTTTAATTTCCTCCTTAGACACGCTACCACGACAGACCTTACTTTCAAAACAAATTCTCATTCTATATCCCAGATTTTCTGCTTCTTTCACTGACTAATTACAAAAGCATGTCATACCATATTGACACGTATACATAAAAGGCCAGTGATCCTTATCAACACCGAGAGCAAAAATGACAGAACTCAAACGGGTATGCATTTCCTTCTCACTAGCACTTTTACTAAGCTTAGCAATTGAATCCCACAACATAGACTAACAGAAATGGTCGGTTGGGAATCACTTTGGCTTCTATTTTCCCGGTCTCTGTATTATAGGAGCCTGTAGTCCATTTAGGTGCATGGTGCATGTGGTTATTATCCGAAAATATTGTTGTTTCAAGCATACAGGGTTCTAATGAATTTTTTGTTTGTTCATCACTCTATTTTCCACTCTATTTTGCAGTAAATTATAGAGTGGAATTGGAGATGCTCTAAAAATAATGACTAGCTCAGGTTTAGATTTTACCATTATTCTCAGACGGTCAACTGCTCAAGGTGTCAAAACGGTATAACATTCTTATTAAAGTCGAAACTTCATGATGGAGATGGCTGAGTTATGTCAATTGCATCACTATAACGGTAGAAATCTTCGGCAAAGAGATTAGGCTTATGTGATGGTGACCAGTAGTGAAGATTTTGACATTTCCAAAAGTGTTCACGTGGAGATGAGTGTTGAATTAATCATGTCTTTTCGTAATACTTATCTCTAAATTTATTGTATTTTGTGGGCAAGAACAATTTGTACGGTTTAGCCATTCGAACTTTGATCAAATATCAAAATGTCGACAAAAATTTATTTAGAATTTTTTTTTCTTTTAATCTCTTCGCACAACATGTTAGACTTTGGTTTGCTGAAAAACTGCAGAACAAATTAAACAATTTACATTTTATAAAATAGAGATATTGAATATTGATTTAATTACTTTTGCTTTGATTTATTGTATTTATATCAAATTATTTCATAATTAGAAAAGCAAATTCTTTGTTAATTAATAAAGAAACATTTTAACCAGCCGGGTTGGGTTAGTGAGGTTTAAAGAATAACTTCAATACAGCCAATTCCCAGTTCAAGATTCTCGTTGGTTGGTGATCTAGACTGCCTTAAAGGATAAGAACATGTGGCTTTTTTTGTTCAAACCAAGCTTCCATTAGAAATTTAAAAGAGTTTTTCTCTACAAGGAGAGTACATCAAAGCCACTAAGGGCTGAACAAACCAAACATAGATTAAGCAAAAGATAGATTGACGATACACAACATTACAAGAGACCATAAAAAATAGAAAGATCTCATAATCTTCTTGAATAATTGCATACCGTGTAACCTCAAAGGTCACAAACACTGCAACAAAGGCAACAAAGGCAGAGAAGAGCATCAGCCAGGAGAAGATCCTTGCAATACTAGCGACGCTTGGCCATCCAATTCACTCCACATAGAAAGAAATATTGGGAAAAGAAACTGCTCCACAAAGGAATCCATTGGGTAATGAAATTCCTCCATAACCCGATTCACCGGGATAAGCGTATCAACGAGTTTTCCTTCAATCTGCCACCAAGAAAGATAACACGAATTAATCACAGCACCCAGAGCTGGACTGAATACACTAAGGAGACTGCATACTGCAGTAGAAGATCGCACTAAGGCGACCTGAGAGCCATCAACAGGCATAGAGGTAGAACCAAATGAAACAAAGTTCATTGGAACATTGTAATCTAAGTCCATAACCGACAAATCTGGTGCTACATACACAACAAACCTCTCAGACCATTCTACAAGAGAACAAACTGAGATTGAGGAGAGGAGACAAACCATAATAAACGGGAGAGTAAGCGAACCAACACAAGTAAGAGAAGAACAGTGACGTCTCCAAACAACAAGTCGGCTAAAAATCACACTGCATACATCACTAGCCAGATTTGGAATGTTGAAAGATGCTTGAGAAAAGGTGAATGGTGTGTCAAAGAGCCGATGAATGACGAGGCTTAAGGAAGCGTCGGAAGGGTCCGGTGGTTCCGGCGGGGAGAGAGATTCAAACGGCACAGTAGCACACGACCACGGCGGCGGTAGATCTGGAGGAAGACGGAGTCGCAACGGAGAATGCGGTAGATGGAGTGGCGATGGAGGAGACGCAGTCACCACCGGAGCCATGGGAGAGGAGACCTGCTTTATAGGGTTGGAGACTGAAGAACTGGGCTGAAGCTGAAGAGATCCATGGAAGTGGCCACACGGTGGTGGGTCGGGAGGGGGCCTGAAGATGACGAGGCTTAAGGAAGCGTCGGAAGGGTCCGGTGGTTCCGGCGGGGAGAGAGATTCAAACGGCACAGTAGCACACGACCACGGCGGCGGTAGATCTGGAGGAAGACGGAGTCGCAACGGAGAATGCGGTAGATGGAGTGGCGATGGAGGAGACGCAGTCACCACCGGAGCCATGGGAGAGGAGACCTGCTTTATAGGGTTGGAGACTGAAGAACTGGGCTGAAGCTGAAGAGATCCATGGAAGTGGCCACACGGTGGTGGGTCGGGAGGAGGCCTGAAGAGTGACGGGGCAGGAGCAGTCCTCATCAGGAGCATGTCGGAGGAGAAGATCTGCTTCAGGAGGAGGAAGGCTGAACGGCGGAGTTGAAGCGGATGAGATCCATCAAAGCGGCGTGCATAGGGACCTGGGCCTACTGTTTTTAATAACCATGGATAAGAACATGTGGCTAATGCGTGGAAAAAAATAAAGAAACATTTCTTACAAATTATCTTTTTTTCTTACTAAATTTCTTACGAATTATCTCCGGCTAGATATTAAAACGGAGGCGCTAGGAGGAGCGGCTCTGACATGGTGGAGGAAAGAGACGAAGCAGAGGACAGAGACGATGAGAGCATAGAATCCAAATCCGAACATCAGAGAGAAACCGGCAACGATCAGATCCATCGCCGTCTGAATGCTAATTATCATCTTCACGTTCTCGAGTTGGTTACAACGTTGAGATGTATAAACTTTGTGGAAGAAGAAGAAGCAGAGAAGCCCTTTCTCAAAAAAAAAAAAAAAAAAAAAAAAGAAGCAGAGAGGGTGGAAACTTTGAAAACAGAATGCGTTGCACTTGGAACAATGAAACACGCATTTGCCACATTACGTGATAAACTCCAATTATCAAAACATTTTTTTAACACAATACTATTTTTTAAACAAAAAAATCAACATCTGCGTTACAAGCAAGGACATTATCATCAACACCGTCAAGCTCTCAAACTTTCTCTACCTCAAGTATTTACACCAACATTGACTATCTATTTTGGAGGAAGAATAATATTATTGAGCCAGAAAATGATAGAGACCCATATCCTTAGATAATTTGATACATTTGGAAAACCATGAATGATAAGCTATTCAAAGGTATAGATAAAGATCCATTAGAATTAGTCAGATATGCAGAGAGTGAGTGCCAGACCTAATACAATGCAAAGGATTCTATACATGCTTTTCACATGCACATATTGTCGAAGAAACACAAGCTTTAAGCTTGGGTAATATTTATACGGTGGATGGTTCATGGACCTCTACGAATCAATTCAGTTGAATTGGATGGGTGTGGAAGGATGGCATGGGGAAGATCCAACTTATGGGGACAACGAACTTAAGGAGGCGTGAGACAGCACTACATTCCGAACTGGAAACGTCAAGATGGGCAATGGAGAGTATGCTACAACACTCGACATGTTAGAGATTTGAGACGGATTGCAAAAACCTGATTGCAATGATAGTGGATCCACAAGCGTGGCCAAATTTCTCAACCGAGCTGGAGGTCATTCAAATTCTCGAGATATGCTTTCCGGACTTCAAAATCAACTACTTCCCAATGATGCAAAAGGGAATTTTTGATTTGCTAACTAGGAATGCCCGTTCTTTTTATAGATCTTTGTGCTTTATTAGTTGTTCTATTCCGGTCTGGTTACCCAGATCACCTCAAGTTTGAATAATAGAATAGCAGTTTGTTGTTAAAAAAAAATCAAATTAATATAAAATGTAAAATAATAAAAAATACAAGAAAAAAAGAAAGGGATCTGATATTAAATGAATTAAATTTGGATAGAGATCAACACAAAATATAGCATCTCTAGCCTCTAGTATAGATGTCACAAATAAAGAACAAACTTTCGTAGTTTTCAAAAAACGAAAAAAAAACATACTTTAGTAAAAATAATGATAATTGTTTTATATTTTCATTATTCTTAAGACAAGTAAAAAACATGTCCTATAAAACTGCAATTAATAAAAACATGTCTTAAATTCCAATGAACTAAAAATTGGTTGATATGTGTGGCAATAGAATGTGTATAGAATGAATAGAATGTGTTATTGATATGCGTGGTAAAGCGCCTGTATTTATACAACCATGAAATCCTAAATAGCTAAGGATTTTGAAAAACTACATCATTATCTTGATGTTTGTTAACTATCATTATTTTAGGATATGAATGGTGACTAAGGAATGACGAAGAATAATTCATTTCTTAACGTTCCAAAAAAAATTATTATTTACAAGGAATAGTTTTTACTTTTCATTTCGTCTCATTCTTTTTTTTAGTAAAAAAAAATTATTCTTTGTTTAATTTAAAAAAATAACAAAAAAAAATTTTCCTATTATTTTATTTTTCTACATTCATTTTTTATTCGTTCTTTTTGTTTCCAGAATGATCACCGGTCGAATCTTTAATGTAAATAAGAATTATCCTATATAAGCTATTAGTTATCTTATTAAAACACAGAAAAATATGAATCAACATCAAAATACAAGTGAGTGGAAAGAACCAAAATCTACAGAAATTGCTGTTCTGATCTAGTATCAATGTTTATGGTGAACGTATTCCACTTTATATAACAAGATATATAATAACAAGATATATAAACCAATCCTATCATATATGGATATGGCCGACTTTACAAAATTAAAGTACAATAAGCCGTAAAGCCCAACCATTATTCAAACATATAACATGAGTCTATGGCATGATGTTAGGAGTTTTCAAGGCTCTTAAGACAAATATTGTAGTATAGTGATTGTCGAACCAGTTCTGAGGGATATCAAAGCACTGAGAATGCAAGTACTCACTTAATCTAAGTGCAACCAATGATTTAGATGGGTTTTAAACTACTACTAATACTAGAAAGCAATAACAAAATGATACTTTCTTGACTAAGGGAAAAGAGAACTCATGGGCATAGGGATTAGACCTT
>NC_027753.1:33735455-33766867 GCF_000695525.1 Brassica oleracea var. oleracea
GACTTCTCCCTGTCGCTCCCATAACGTCGCTCTCAGCTGGAGCGACCTCGCTGTGTCGCTCCGAGAGGTCGCTCCGGGCTCGTTCTCGCGTCTCCGAGTGATGAAACCGCGAGCGACTTCTCCCTGTCGCTCTGGTTAGGTCGCTCCAGTAGGGTGATCAGAGCGACTTGGTGGTGTCGCTCCAGACTGGTCGCTCCCATGCCTTGCTCGCCCAATGACCACTCTAAACACTCATTTTTTAGCTCCAAATGCCTCCAAGTGTCTCCAAGAACTCCATGTGGTACTCCAATACCTGATAAGGACTCATGTATGCAAAATGCAACCTAAACATGGCTAAATCCTAATCTATATGATCAAAATGCATATGGATGAATGGATAAAACAATAGAAATATGCAAGATATCATGGCACACTTCACACATTAATAAAAAAATATTAGACGGTGTTATTTAATCATGTATTTTAATAGAGTTTAAATCTAAATATAATACACTTTTATTTGAATGATGATTAAAAATTTTATTTTAAAATCTAGTAAAGGATTTAAATCATGTTTTTAAAATCTACTGTTATTCAATTTTTTTTAAAAAAAAATTTTGGATTGATTTCAAATCATTTTTTATGGAATCTCATGAATAAATGATTGAACTTAAAATCCAATGCACACTGCAGAGATTTTAGAATCCACCAACTTAAACTATCTTAAAATTATAAAATTTGATAGATTACAAAATATTAGTAACTGATTTTAAATCACTAATTGAATAACTACCTAATTATTTTGACAGAATTATATAGGATTCGATAGATTTGTTTTTCCTTCAGTCACCAATTTACTTATTTTTGACCATGAACCGGTTAGTTGGGTTGGGCTAATAATTGGTTCGACCATGAACCGGTCATGTAGCCGGGTTAGATCTTAGAGTTATTAAACTGATAAAAACTATTAAAACTATCAAAAATCTATAAACTATCCCTATCAACATAAAAAATAGTTTATATTTATAATGTTTTATGTTTTAAATTCATTTATATTTTAATTATGTATCATATTTACTAACATTACTTTTAAATTTATACACTAAAAATATATTAAACTAGATTATTGAACCATGTTTGACCCGGTCGAACCATATTGAACCGTGACCCAAAAATTATCCGATTCAGCATCCGACCCAATTTTAAAAACACTGGTTTCAACTGACGTATTCTCCTTTGACCACATATTTACTTAATTTTATCATATTTAATATGGATTTGATAGATTTTTTTATCCTCTGGCCACAGATTTAATTAGAGTTTGGCAGATTTTTTTAATTTTAATGACAAATTTAATAATTCTTTAGCTACAGATTAATTAAATTCTACTTAACCGAACTGGTTGCTGAAAACTAGATTTAACCATTAAATTATGAAATTTATAAAATACAGATAATTTCAATTCAATTAAACCAAAACCTTTCTAACCAACAAATTAAGTTAAGTAAACCAAAATAAATTAAATAAATAAAATCATAACTAAAATTTAATTTAAACCAAGGAAAAAAAAACCTAATCTACAAAAGAACATCAAGTGTTCTTCTTCAGTGAAAAACCCTAATCATTAATTGTCTTTCTTTTTCACTCATGGCTCCAGGTAAAAACGGTTTGTGGTAAATGGATACTTGGAAAACCTAAATGGTTATTCGGTGTTGATAAAGGAAAGAGAACACAAGTTTCGCACACTTCAAACATTAATATAAAAGTATAAATACGTTGGATAGTTTACTTCTTATTCCCTTACAATGACATTGAATTGGTTATGTGTTCCAGAACTTGTAGTTTCCCAGAAGCGACACATGAGATACACTTAGCCACAGCTTCACCAGCTTCCTGAATTGTACTAGCAAACGCATCCACTTCCTTAAGGATTGCTTCCACCAGAGGTTTTGCGGCCTCCTCTTCTCTTTTCACAACAGCAAGCTCCATAGACCCCAAAATCAATGAGAGACTCGTCGTAAGCTTCTCGACTAGGCTATTTATCGTATTTGTCCACTGGATGTTGACATTAGTATTTTTCTCCATAATATTGACCACCTCTTTCTGTCTATCCAAATCCTTCTCACGGTTCTTCATCATCTCGTTGAGATATAGTCCTAAAGGTGTCATCAGGAGGTTCAACCCAAACGCAGTACCTTGCACCAATGGAGGTACGCCTACTATGTTTGAACAAATCTCTACGGCCAAAAAAGACAAAACCATAGTAGAGAAAAAAATAGTCGTCAATCTCCTCCTTCTCTTTAATTTACCCTGTTGTTTATCAAGCTTCATCACCTGCTCATGGACCTTCTCTAAAATCTTAAGGTGCTCAGCGCGTACAGACTTCAACTGATCCTTGAACTCGTCACCAAAAGGATCCCCCCTAGCTTTGACCTTATTCAGCTCCTCTAACGTTTCGGCGTACTTCTTCTTGTTTCTTCCAATCTCTGTGTCCATCGACTCTTTTTCAAACTGTTGGATCGCGATTCGAATGATCAGAATGCTTAATTTTGCTTTATTGGTGCAGTTCCCCACTGTATTAAATAGATCTAAAGTACTAGTGGAACTCTCATAATAGAGATCGACCAAAGACCTTAGTTCTTCGTTCTTCAATAAATCTACGTTGGCGATAATGTTCTCGACCAAATTTTGGTTCATTTCAACTAGAAACCCGCACACCGACTTGACTGCGTGTAGGGAAAAATTTTCAGTCTTGACTCCTGTAGTGAGCGAGCGATTCAATTTGCTAAATCGTTGGTCAAGCGAAGAACCAAAGGATTTGAGCTCTGGATCTTCTTCACAAGCGGTTGTGTAAGAAATCAGGTTTGGTTCGTTGGTTCCATTCTTATCGGAACTTGAGTATTTCGACAGTAGTTGAGAGACTAATCCAACAGCCGCCATTGACTTTATACTCGAGCTAATCTGGAACAATACACAATTACATGATCAAACATCTAAACAAACATAATATACTGAAAACCACACTAACTATATAATGTTGTTAACACCATAATTATAATTTTGATATCAAAAAAGTCTGTTGGCTTTAGAATTTGGCATCACAAAATAATTTTTTTTATGAGAAACAGATCATAACGCATATTCAAATGATCAAAAACAAAATGAACACACATATATCAAACATTCAAAATGCAATGTTATACATTAAAGAACAGCAGATAATATGTTAAAATATGTTAAGATTCATCATCATGAATTACCGGGTTACAAATTTAATACACTTTAACGGCTATCAAATTATGTTAATTGTCTTAGCAACATCATATAAGAGTTTAGGGATGTCACAATGTGATTCATATAGTTTTTATAGCTTTTATTAAATTATTTTTGTCCAGATATGTGTTCATGTGGTGACACATTGTTCATACATGTATTCATCATTTTCCGTATAATATCTCCAATCAATGTCTTTTTTGTTGAAAACTATTGATATGAAAAATATCTAACGAGTCTATGTTTCTTAAAATAAATAAAGAAATTTAAAAAATATTTCTACAGTTATTGCAAATAAAAGATATATATATATATTATATTTCTTGGCATCATATATATTATATATATTTAAAAGTGTTAAACTTGGATTCAAATCAGTTATAGAATGTTCTCCACTAGGGCACTATCTAACTATTTATTATTTTTATTTTTTTTGCATCAAACGGCTAGGGCACTATCTAACTATAAAGTCCCAAACATCACGTCTACTATCATTTCTGAAACAGATCTAAATTAATTTAGTTACAAAATTATGTCCTAGGCAAATGTTTAAAAAAGGTCCCAAAATGATGCCCTAGAGGAATGTTTAAAATGTTTAACTATAAGTCCCAACATAAGCCCTTTTTCAAAAAAAAAAACTATAAGTCCCAACATTTTTTAATTTTTTTGAGTTGTTCAAAATTTTTTTTTATTCCCGTAATACTGAAAACTTAAAAGCAAAGAGATTACGCAAAATGATGAGATATGCTTGAAAAAAAAAGTTACCTGAACTTGGATAAGAATCTTGCTGAAGACAAGAGAATGTCGAGATTACTGATGTACAAGTATCTAAAGGTACTGGATTGTTGCAGTTATAAACTTAGCAAAACACACACACACATATATATAATCAATAGCCAACCACCTGTGAAACTGTGGAAAAGACGTCGATCATGCTGGGAGTTGGGGAATAACGCGGAGTAGAAAAGTTCACCCTCGAAACTGTGGAAAAGACGTGGATCGTGCTGGGATTGGGACAATAACGCGGGGAAGAAAATTATTAGGTTCAACTGGTCTTTTATCTATCATTAAATGATTATTTTTCGTGTTTCTAAATTACATCAATTGATTTTTGATTTATCTTCCCCTGCCATAGTTCCAGCCTTCCAGGTCACATCTTCTCATCTTTCAATCCTTTTCTACATCATTTAAAACTTTCTTCTCAAAGTTTTTCCACGTAATTGCAGACATTACTCTCAGGTCTTCCATCTTCTCTTTACAAAAAATACAGTTCAAATCAAATCTAACGTATATATGAAATTATAATTCAATATATAACACTAAAATTAATTCAATTTTATAGCAATTATTACAAAATATAATTTAATTGACCTCCTTTTTATCTTCTCTATTTTTAAATTACCCTATTTTATCTTTTTTTCATATACATTTCACAAACATTTTCACATTTCAAACATTTTTCACGTTTCATCTAAATTATTTTTCTTAAAATCTTTCCCACAAACCTGTGGTTGTCTATTGGTAGGCGACATTGGATTGTTAAGCAATTTGGTTCAAAGTAACCTCACAACACTAAATTCAGGTGGCTACGTGTATATGAAATTATGTTTTGGAAAGAGAGTATATTTATGTACGAAGATTAGTCTGGACATTTTCATAAACTCAGAATACCTTTAAATTAACTAAAAAAGGTTTCTCACATCATTTTATATTTCCTAGCACTTCCGTTTAATCATTCTCTTTTCCACGTAACTGAGTGCCTTCTTCTCAAAGTTTTCCATTCTTTCTTTACCTACAACCACTACAAAAAAAACAGAGTAATTCGTGATCCTTACAAAAACCATTTCCTCAAAAAATTTCGAGAAATTACCGACGCAATATTATATTACTATCTTTATTTTTAAACAAAAGAATAATTGATTTTTACCCAAACAATATAAAACATTAGGTCTGATATTTTTAGTAACATTTTATTAATTTTCTTTCAAATTATTTGATAAATCAAATAATTAATGAAAAAATAAAAATAAGAATAATTTATTTTGTAGGTTTAGTTACTACAAAATAATTTCAGTCAATATCAAACCAATATAATTAATGGATTATTTTATTGAAATTATCATAAATAAAAAAATCACATTCATTTAAATATAAATAAACTTTCATAGTAAATTAAATATTTTATATAAATAAAATGTAATAAACTGACATCAAATAAATTTTATCATTAAAAATGTATAAAAATATCATCCAATTTTATGTAATTTCAGTTATAACATAAAATTAAGATTTTTAACTGATTAAAAATGTATGTAAATTTTTTTCAGTTAGCTATATAATACTCTACAGCTTTATATCCGTATACATTTTTATGAATTGACCCAACAAAAACAAATATGAATATAAGTAGTGATTTGGCCCAACGATTTTTTTTTTAATTATCCATTTCTAAATTGAAATCCATCATCTAACATTTTTTTCATCGGGAATAACAAACAAACGTTTGTATAAATCTTTTGTGTGTTTTTTTTTTGTTTCTGGTAATGGCATATAATTTATAATTCACTAAGGTTATTTTTATAATTGACCATTATAAAAATTAAGTTTATTTTTAAAGTTTATTTTTAACTATCGAACTTTTTTATATTTAATGTACATTAAAAAAAACTATCTTTTTATTTTACCAATTAAAAATATACATAATTAACAAGATTAAGATTTCTTTATTTTTACTTTATTTTATTAATATATTTCATTATCTAAATTAAGCTGTTAAAGCTTAGACCACTAGCTTATGATTACTTGCGGTTTGAGGTAAATGATGGAAGGTCAGTGCATTTCTAGTTCGACAATTGGCTAGGAATGGAGAAGCTGTGGATGTTGCATGGGATGTAGGGACATTGTATTTGGGGATCTCACGTCATGCTACGCTAGCTGATGCGACTCAGGAGGCTGTTTGAAACCTGCGAAGTAGAGGGAAGCGCAGGTACCCTCTCATATATGAGAGGATTAAAGCTTTCACGGCACCAAACCAAAACTCTGGTGCTGATATAGCTCTATGGGAGCATGATCATGATGGTTTCAAGCCGACTTTTTTAGCCACTAAAACTTGGGACTCTATGCGCGCCAAGAGGAGAGAGTGAACTGGCATGGACTGGTCTGGTTTGCACAGGCAATCCCATGTCAATCTTTTATACTCTGGCTTGCCATGAAGGATAGCCTATCTATAGGTTCTCGTATGAAGCAATGGGGCATTGAGCAAGGATGTGTTCTATGTTGTGAAAGAGATGAAACCAGAGAACACTTATTCTTCGCTTGCCCCAATATGTTCACTGTCTGGTCCAACATTACAGGTAGATTACTTGGTCACTCCATGTCACCGGATTGGGATCACATTTTGGTTTCTGTTTTTGCAACAGGCCAATGCAAGATGGATAAGGTACTTATCCGGATGTGTTTTCAAACAGCAATAACCACACTGTGGAAAGAAAGGAACTCCAGGAGGCATGAAGGAGGCTGGGTTTCAGTGGAAGGTACAACTCGTGCTATCGATCGTTTAATGAGAAATCGTATTTCTTCCCTTCGTTATACAGGAGCCCATAAGCTGGAAGGTTTACTTAAGCATTGGTTTGACCGTTTGAGGTCCAACTACGTTGATTTTTTTTAACACTTTATTTTATTGAACTGATTTGAAACATATTACATCATAGAAGAATACGACAAAACGATAATGAGAAACTAATAATTCTTCTGCACCAGAAGCTCGTGAGGATAATCATCATTGATGAAACATTAACCATATCAAACTAGTCTTATTATAGAATAAGGTAGATTAGGTGTTCATGTTCTACCAGTAGCAGACAGACTTCTAATACCTTATCAAAAACATAGACAATCTCATCATCTAGATAGGTCTTCATCTTCAATTGTCTTTATCAATTTTGTTTCGAATTTGCTTCAGATAAGCTGCCATCAAAAGGTTGATTTTCTATGGTCATCTTATTATCTAAAGTTTCTTTCTATTCTTTATACATGGTGAAAGGTAGATAGGTTATACTCCACATTGTACGGTAGAATATCTATAAATTAGTACTCGATAAATTAATAATTTCTATAAATTAATAAATTTCGTTGGTCCTAACTTGGGCCGGTTCAAAATT
The DNA here is from genome assembly GCF_000695525.1 of Brassica oleracea var. oleracea. Classification (NCBI taxonomy): domain Eukaryota; kingdom Viridiplantae; phylum Streptophyta; class Magnoliopsida; order Brassicales; family Brassicaceae; genus Brassica; species Brassica oleracea. Next base: position 33,742,868 of record NC_027753.1, read on the forward strand.
TGACACAAATCGATAAAATAATAATTTTTTAGAAAATTCTATGTAAATATATGGTCTCATTAAAATTATTTATAAATTAATAATTTATATGTATACATATTTTATATCAGTAAGAACCTATTATTACATTGTTTGTTTTATATTCATAATGAAATTATCTTTATATTTTTATTAACATTTAATATATTTTGATGAGATTTAGTAATATTATATCTAAAATCACATTTAAGTTCTATGCAATATATATTATGTAAACTAAATAATATAATAAAAATAATATAAATGTTAAATTTCAAAAAAAATAACAATAAATGTTAAATTTCAGAAAACAAATAACAATAAATGTTTATACAATAAAATCAAATATTTTTTTTATTTTAGAATAAATATATCCTAAAATAAAAAATATAAATAAGGAATTTTTTTTAAATTATATCTCTATAAATTAATAAAATTTCAAAGTAACAACATTATTAATTTATAGAGGTTTTACTGTATATGACTACTTTTAATTCTGATCAATAAATTTTAAATTTCATTTAAAAAAAAACAAATATATATATATATATATAATACAATATTAATTTGTTTAAACGTACATAAACCGATCCTATCGTATATGATGGATATGGCCGACATGACAAACTGAAAGGACAATAAGACGTAAAGCCAATTATGATTCACACATAAAACAAGAGTTTCGCACACTTCAAACATTAATATAAAAGTATAAATACATTGAATAGTTTTTTTTTTCTGATAATCGTGGGTTCATTCCCAAAGGCATTGGATAGTTTATTTCTTCTTCCCTTTCGATGACATTTTATTGGTTATGCGTTCCAAAACGTGTAGTTTCTTCCCTTTCGATGACATTGAATTGGTTATGTGTTCCAGAACTTGCAGTTTCCCAGAAGCCACACATGTGCTATACGTAGCCACAGCTTCACCAACTTCCTTGATTGCCGTAGCAAACGTATCCACTTCGTCACGGATTAGGTCCATCACAGGTTTTACGGCCTCCTCTTCTTTTTTCACCACAGCACGCTCCACTGACCCTAAAATCAACGAGAGACTGTTAATAAGCTTCTCGACTAGGCTATGTATCGTATTTGTCGCTTGGATGTTGACATTCGTGTTGTCCTTCATTTTATTGACCACCTCTTTCTGTTTATCCAAATCCTTCTCACGTTTCTTCAACACCTTATGGACCAATACTCCTACAGTTCCAATCACGTAGTTCAACCCAGTCGCAACCCCAAGCGCAGTATACAACCCCAACGGAGGTATGACTATGAATAGACAAATCTCTACAGCCAAAAAAGACATAGCCGCAGTAGCGTAAACAATAGTCACCCATCTCCTCTTTCTCTTTAATATCTTCTTTTTACTATCAAGCTTCACCGCCAGCTCATGGAACTTCTTTAAAAGAATAAGCTGCTCCTCGCGTACAGACTTCATCTGATTCTTATACTCGTCACCAAAAGGATCTCCCATAGCTTTAACCTTGTTCAGCTCCTCTAATGTATCCTCGTACTTCTTCTTGTTTCCTCCAAGATCTGTGTCCTTGGACTCTTTTTCGAACTGTTGGATCGCCGTTCGGATGATCACAATGCTTAATTTTGCTTTATTGGCGGAGCTCCCCACTGTATTAAATAGATCTAAAGTCTTCGTGGAACTCTCATAATAGAGATCAACCAAAGACCTTAGCTCTTCGTTCTTAAATGCATCTTTGCTGGCGAGAATGCTCTCGCCCATCTTTTGGTTCATTTCAACTAGAAACCCGCACACCGATTTGACTGCGTTTATGGGATAGTTTTCAGTCTTGCCTCCTGTAAGAGCGAGCGAGGTCTTCAACTCGCTAAATTGTCGGTCAAGCGAAGAACCAAATGACTTGAGCTCTGGATCTTCTTCACAAGCGGATGTGTACAAACACATGCTTCGTTCGTTGGTTTCATCCTCATCGTAACTTGAATATTTCAATAGTAGCTGAGAGACTAATCCAACAGCCCCCATTGACTTGATAGTTAAGCTAATCTGGAAACAAAAAAAACAAAAATCAAGAAAATTAAGGCAATGTATTCACAAAACTGTTCTTATCATTCTTAGATTTCCTATTCAAAAAAAAATTTATTTATTTTTGTTCACTGTTTTTATAGAACTAATTTATTTTGTTCACTGTTCTAAACATATTATAAAGAACAAATAAGTTATTTTGTTCACTGTTCACTGTTATTTTGTTGTAAACATATAAAACAATAGGTATAATATGAAAAAAACATGATTGTGAATTACACGAAACATCTAGACAAACATAATATATAGAAAACTACACTAACTATATAGATCACATGACAACATCTCTGAAAACTACACTAACTATATAGATCATTTAAATATGTGTTATGTTGTTAACACAATAAAATATAATTTTGATATCAAAAAAATGTTGCGGTTTTAGAATTTGGCATCACCAAATAAAATTTTATTTAAGAAACAGATCATAACACATATTTAAATGATCAAAAACAAAATGAACAACATATATCAAAATTTCAAAATGCAATGTTATATATTAACGAATATCAGATAATATGTTAAAATATGGAGTATATATTAAGCATCATCATCATGATTATCGGGTTACAAAACTAATAATCTTTAATGGCTATCAAATTATGTTAATTGTGTTAGCAACATAACACATTATAATTTAACATGTTATCATTTGATTCATATAGTTTGTATAGTTTTTACTAAATGAATTTTGGTCATGTAGTGGCATATTGTTCGTATAGCTATAAATCTTTTTCTGTATAATTTCTCCAATCAATAAGTATTTTTTTGTTGAAAACTATTAATATGAAAAATATCGAACTAGTCTAAGTTTTTAAAAATAAATAAAGAAATGAAGGACATTTTCTACAGTTATTGCAAATATAAGCTATATATACATTATATATATTTAAAACTGTTAAACTTGGATTCAAATCAGTTATAAATTGTTCACCACTAGTGCACTATCTAACTATAAAGTTCCAAACATCACGTCTAGTATCATTTCTGAAACAGATCTAAATTAATTTAGTTACAAAATTATGCACTATGGGAATGTTTAAAAGGAAAATTTTACTTTTACCTTATTTTTTGTATAATTATTCATGTTTACCTTTATTAAAAGATATTTTCACAAATACTTTATTCATTAAAGAGGCAAAATACTCTTCAACTTTTTCTTTATAGATACATAAATATAAATTATTTTTAAATAAATAAAAGTTATAAAAAATAAATTATAGTTTTCGAATTATACGTTTTCCAATTCAAACTTTTTTATTAAATTTTCTTTTTGAATTGTTTCGATTTGTTTTGAAATTTTTCATTTTGAAATTCGAAAATCTTTTTTGAAACTATTTTAAATTTTAAGTATTTATTTATATATTTATTAAAATCTTAAACCATAAATCTAGATTAGTTAAACTCTACGATTATAAGTGAACATGAAAAGTGGTACTAAGTTTAAACAATTTCTCATGATTAAAATGTCTAACTATAAAGTCTCAATTTTTTCTGTTCAAAAAAATATTAATCCCGCTCAGGGCACGTTTATAATATACTAATCGTAATACTGAAAAGCAGAGAGATTACCCATATCAAGATGAGATAGGTTTGAAAAAAAAAAATTAACTGAACTTGGATAAGAGAATCTTGCTCAAGACACTGGATTGTTGCAGTTACAAACTTAGCAAAACACACATATATATATATATAATCAATAGCCAGCGACGCTTGAAACTGTGAAAAAGAGGTGGATCGTGCTGGAAGTTGGGGACAATAACGCGGGGAAGAAAAGTTCACCGTTTCGTCGAAACTGTGGAAAAGACGTGCATTGTGCTGCAAGTTGGGGTTAATAACGCAGAGAAGAAACTGATTGGGTTCAACTGGTCTTTTTTTTGTTGACAACATGGTTCATTTTGTCTTTTATCTATCATAAATGATTATCCTTCATGTTTCTAAATTACCTCAATTGATTTTTTATTTTTCTTCTCCTGCCATAGTTCTAGGCTTCTAGCCTTCCAGGTCACATCTTCTCATCTTTCAATCCTTTTCTACATCATTTAAAACTTTATTCTCAAAGTTTTTCCATATCACTTCATCTTCCTCGTGTAGAAGTGGACGCTTATACATCTAGGCCTGAGAACACGCAGATGGGCCGAGTACGAGAGTTAGAGCATCTCCAACCTTACTGCAAAATTTACTACAAAATGGAATGAATTATTCTGTTGTGAACAAACAAAAAATGCATTACTAATCTTAGGATTCGAGCATGATAGTTGACTCTGACTCGGTTCGAAGAAATAAAGGGAACAACTATTTTTTTGTTCTAATCACAACTCATTAGTTTTTGTTATATTTATTTTAGTTTTAAATGTTAGATTTAAAAATATATTATTTTCTTTTAGAAAGAAAATACCATATTATTTTATGTGAAACTATGTTTCATGTATAAAAATCAATAAATTTAAGACTAATAGATATTTTATTTTTAAATATGAAAAATAAATTATATATATATATATATTATATGTCTTTATTTTTGTTATTTATGTGAGTCTTTAAAGAGAAATTAAAGCTAAAAACCAAATAGAAAATTATAAAGAAAAATTAATAATTTAGTAATGGTAATTATTTATAACATAATTCATTAAGGTTATTTTTGTAATTGACAATTTTAAAATCTAAATTTGATTTTAATTATCCAATTTAAAATATACATAATTAACAATATTAAATTTCTTTGCTTTAGATTATTATATAAATATATTTCATAATCTATATTTAAAATGAACTAAAATTCTAGATTTATGTTTATGTTAATTTTAGTTCACTTAATATAATGAGATACTAGATCTTGATCTCCTCAACCGAGTGGGTGTATTTCACTTTGTAATAAATAATATTTTATTTTTATGTTATAATTTTATAATTATGTTTGTTTGTTTAATCGAACTAATTTATATTTTCTATTTAGTTTGTTATTGCGTCCGCTTAAGTGATTTACTTTTGTAATGTAATACATTTATAATTTATTGATTTTTTAAATGCTTGACCATGTGTTGATTGTTCATATTGTGTTTGGATGTTAAGTCAATTAAAGTGATATGTTACGTAGATTATTTGCCATTTGATTTTATGGTTACTATATAGACCAATTTTTATTGTATTTGTTTAAATCTAAGGAGGTGTTATTCAATGAGTAATTTAAAATCTATTGGCAAGTTTTGTAATAAATTAAAATTGTTAATTTAAACATAGATTTAGTTGATGAATCCTAAAATCTCTGCAGTATACCTTAAACTTTGATTTCAATCACTTGTTCATAAAAATCCACCACAATTGATTTGAAATCAATTTTAAATACAAAGAATTTTTAAATCTGTTGAAGTTGAATAACACTAAATTTTAAAATTTGGATTTAAATCATTCATTAAATAGCACCAGATTTTAAATTAGATTTATAAATATCATATCCAATAACATTAGATTTAAAAATAAAATTTAGAACCATTGTTCAAATAACAGTGGATTTTGCTTAGATTTAAACTCAATTAAAATACATAATTGAATACCACCACCTAATTATTTAATATTTATGGTATAATTATATGCCTATTTAATAATCTAATTAAATAATATTTTGTATTTGTTTATTTAGTATTTAGTATTTACTATATTTGTTTATACATCCAACCATTTATATTTTTCTATTTAATTTGTTTATTGCCTCCGCGTGGATATTTTTATTTTATAATGTAATACATTTATAATTTATTGACATTGTTTTTGAACATGTGTTGTTTATTCATATTATGTGTTTGGATGTTAATCCAAATAAAATGTTATGTTACATATGTCTTATGTAGATGGTTAACAGCTTTCTTTGCATCGACCTTAATCTTGGTATAATTGAGTGTTTCACTGCAGAACTACATGGGTGTCAAGATAACCTTGGAAAAGTGTAAGCAGGTCTGTTTAGATCACGAGATTACTAACCTTTATTTCTTACTATAAATTAGTTTAATAATATAATTTTATTTACGGAATTACGGAAATATTTTTCTCTTAATTGGGTTTTATATTGGTAAAATAGAAAATGAATTCAATATATTTTTATATCCGGTCAGTACTTACAAATTTATCAATATGAGACCTAGGATGTGATATAAATTAGAACATAACTTCAAAATAGCCAACATATATCCCAACGGGTACCTGAACGCCCAAGCCTAACTTACAATGTGTTTTATGTTTTGTTTCATTAGGTTTATATTTGATAACTATTTACATTTTTGTTGGAATAATCCATACAACTATACTTATAAAAATATCAATAATAACATATGCCATCATATAATTAAATCTTGATAGTAGCAAGCTATTAATATTTACTTCATCAAATATGTATACATATAATTTTAATACACTATATATAAAATTATATTATTATGTATTTGGTGAGGGTTTTTGAAGAATTTGTTTCTTGCATTTGGATTAAAGTACATTTGTATATATATATATGAATCAGTAGGAATATAAAATTATTTTTATTAATAAAAATATATAATTGATTAGTTACTTAAATTTAGTGTTAATATAAACTGAATTCATTATTTAAAAAAAATAGATTAGTTATTTTGTTCCTTAATTTTAGGATATGATATATATTTAATAATAATTAAGTTAGACCTAGGTAGAGATAATAGGAACCCGGTAAAATATAATCCAACCTAGACTATTTATAAGTAGATAAAAATTATTTATATTTTAATAATATTGACTAGATTTTGATCCGCGCTTTGAAAGCGCGGGTTTTTTTTTTGTTTTTAATTATAAACAAAAGATTGATAAATTTTTGATATGAATTAAAACTTTAGGATGTTATACAGTATTATGTAACAAATCTTATTATATTGAAGCAAAGAATTTGTTTAAAATTATATAATATATATATATTAGTTACATGAGATTCTGCATAAAATTATATAGTTTATATATTAGTTTATTTGAGATTTTGTATCTTTCGGTATTTGAATATTTTTTGGTTTCAAATATTTGGGGGGGGGGGGGGTGGTACTTGGAGTATTTTTCGGGTTCTAAATACTAGACACGAACCAGATCCACTAATTATCAAAAAATTATAAGTATTTTAGAGGTACTTAAATTATGGAACCGAAGAGACCTAGACTCAAAAAGAACTGATCCGAACCTAAACCAAAAATTTCCAGATATCTAATTGGGTCAAAATTTGTAAGACTCAAAGGACCAAAACCCGAAAGGAACTGACATGTATCCGATCGGAAGAACCGAATGCCCAGACCTACTCTCTCTCATTATATTTTGTGTGCATTTTATAAGAGTTACATTTGTTGAATTGGTGTAAATTAAAATTTATTTGGCAGATTTTAGTTAATTTAATAGTATAAATTTGTATTTTAATAGTATTTAAAATTTTCTTAAATAACAAAATTTTACTATAGGTATTCATATAAAAATTAATTTAACTTAATATATATATAAATAATTTTGTTTTGACAGATGATTTGCTAAAGTGTTTTAATCAAATTTGATTTTATAAAAATTTGATGACAAAAAAAAAAGATTTTATAAAAATTTGAACTATATAATGTAAAATGATATAGTATAATATGTTGTATGATATATGCTTACTAATTTTGATAATTGATATCTAAATATTATAGGTCTATATATTATTGAGCATAAGATATGGTGTCTATAATTATCGAATAAAAATAATAACGTAGGGTGATAAAAGAATTAGAGAAATGTCTATAGTTACTGAAAATAATAACTTTTAACTATTGATGTATATTCATCATATACGTTTATAATAATAATAATTTAATTTGTATTATAATCATTCTAAACTATATCAAAAATTGAAGCATAACCAAATTATATTATCAATTTTTTTTGTTCAAAGACATAGAAAATAAACACTACATACCTTATAATAGTTAGTAAAATTTATAATATAAGAAGTGCATAACTAATAATTAGAAACAAATGATATAGATATAAGTTAAATGTAAAATGTAAAATTTGACAAAAAAGGAAAATCAAATGATTACGTAAGATTTGTTATACGCGATTTGTTTTATTAGTGGATCCCATTATCTGAGGTTATATTGAGGTTAGATTGTATATTTAATAATAATTAATACGGTACGTCAAAAATACAATAAAATTAAATTAATTTAATGGTTCAACCTAGATTATTTGTAAGTACATAAAAATGTTTATGTTTTAATAGTATTGATAAGTGAGTGTTTCATTGCAGAACTACAGGGGTGTCAAATAACCTTGGGAAAGTGTAAACAGGTATGTATCATGAGATCACTAACCTTTATTTCTTACTAGTATAAAATAGTATTATAATTTAGTTTTATCCATGGAATTTTGGCAATATCTTTCTCTTAATTTAGTTTAATATTGGTGGAATAGAAAGAGAATTCAATATATTGTTAGAATTTCGTTATACAAATACAAAAAACTAATGTAAACAATTTTGTTCATTTTAAAATATATAATATATACACTAAAAAAATCATGATATCTATTTTAATAGATAAAAAGATATAAAATATAATATAAAATTAATGTAGTTAAACGTACATAAACCGATCCTATCGTATATGATGGATATGGCCGACATGAGAGCATCTCCATCCCAACTCCATTTTTTTCTCTAAAATGGAGTAAAAGTGGATATGGAGTAAGTAATGCTCCAACCCAACTCCATATCTCACTCCATAATGAAATTTACTCCATAAATGAAGTAGTTTATTTTTTGTTTGTTCATCACTTCATAATGGAGTGGGAAATGGAGTAGGGTTGAAGCAATTTTATTCTATTTTCACTTTTACTCTATTTTGAAGGAAAAAATGGAGTTTTACATTGGAGATGCTCTGACAAACTGAAAGAACAATGAGACGTAAAAACCCAATTCACACAAGAAACACGAGTATAGCACACTTCAAACATTAATATAAACGACAAATACATTGGATAGTTTACTTCTTCTTCCCTTTAGATGACATTGAATTGGTTATGTGTTCCAGAACTTGTAGTTTCCCCGAAGCCACACATGAGTTACACGTAGCCACAGCTTCACCAACTTCCTTGATTGCCGTAGCAAACGCTTCCACTTCGTCACGGATTAGGTCCATCACAGGTTTTACGGCCTCCTCTTCTCTTTTCACCACAGCACGCTCCACATTCACCAAAATCAATGAGAGACTGTCAATAAGCTTGTCCACTAGGCTGTTTATCGTATTTGTCCCTTGGATGTTGACATTCGTATTGTCAAACATAATATCGACCACCTCTTTCTGTCTATCCAAATCCTTCTCACGATTCTTCATCTTAGCATTGGCATATAGTCCTCCAGTTGCCATCAGCTGGGTCAACCCAGCCGCACCCTGAACCACACCATTTAACGCAGCCTGAGGTACTACACAGCATGCACAAACCTCTATGGCCAAGATAGACGCAGCCACAGAAGCGAAAGCAATAGTGGTCAATTTCCTCTTTTTCTTTAATTTATCCTGTTGTTTTTCAAGTTTCTTCTCCAGCTCACCGAGCTTCTCTAAAAGCATAAGGTGCTCCGCGCGTACAGACTCCAACTTTTCCTTGAACTCGTCACCAAAAGGATCTCCCATAGCTTTGACCTTATTCAGCTCCTCTAATGTTTCGGCGTACTTCTTCTTTTTTCCTCCAAGCTCTGTATCCATCGACTCTTTTCCAAACTGTTGGATCGCGATTTGAATGATCACAATGCTTAACTTTGCCTTATTGGTGCAGTTCCTCACTGTATTAAATAGATCTAGAGTACTCGTGGAACTCTCATGATAGAGGCCAACCAAAGACGTTAGATCTTCGCTCTTCAATAAATCTTTGTTGGCGATAATGTTCTCGGCCAAATTTTGGTTCACTTCAACTAGAAACCCGCACACCGACTTGACTGCGTTTAGGGAATTATTTCCAGTCTTGCCTCCTGTTGTGAGCGACCTCTTCAATTTGCTAAGTCGTTGGTCAAGCGAAGAATCAAAGGATTTGAGCTCTGGATCTTCTTCACAAGCGGATGTGTAAAAACTCAGGTTTTGTTCGTTGGTTCCATTCTTATCGGAACTCAAGTATTTCGACATTAAACAACAGACTAATCCTGCCGCCATTGACCTTTATACTTGAGCTAATCTGGAAAGGAAAAATCAAGAAAATTAAGGCAAAGTATTTACAGAACTGTTCTTTCCATTCTTAGATTTACTAAGCAAATAAAAATTTATTTTAGTTTTGGCTTACTGTTTTTTAGAACTAATTTACTTTTGTCACTGTTTCAAACATATTATAAAAACAGATAAATTAGTTACTAGTGATTCATTTGTTCTATACATATAAACAATAGGTATAATATAAAAAATGTTTGGCAGCTATACGAACAATACACCACAACACAATACACCACCAAACTATATATATCACATAACAACAAACTATATAATTTTGATATCAAAAATGTGTTGGATTTGGAATTTGGCATCACCAAATGAATTTTTTTTTTAAACAGATCATAACACATTCAAATGATCAAAAACAAAATGGACACATACATATCAAACATTCAAAACGCAAAATTATACATTAGAGAACATAAAATAACATATTAAAATATGCTAAGCAGTAAGCATCATCAGGAATTACTGCGTTATAAATCTAAATACACTTTAATGGAAGTATGTTGATTGTGCTAGCAACATAACAAATAATAGTTCAAAGACGTTGACATGTAAGTCATACAGTACATATAGTTTTTAATATATTATTTTTGTCTAGTGTGTAAATGAGGTGGCATATTATCTGTTTAGCTAATAATCATTTTTCTACAGTTATTGCATATAAAAGCTATATACATTAAAGAGTGTTAAACTTGGATTCAAATCACTTATAGGATGTTCATCCCTAGTGCACTATCTAACTATGAAGTCCCCAAACATCATGTCTAGTCGTCTACTATCAATTCTGAAACCGATCTAAATTAATTTAGTTGCAAAATTATGCCCTAGGAAAATGTTTAATGCTTTCCTTAGTGGGCGCGAAGTATAAATTAACATATAGAAAACCAAGATTATTTCGTAAGATTCTGCTCTTGGTTTCGCTCGAGATAATTAAAATGCTATGCAACTCCTATATTATGCATAGCATTATTAATTATTATCAACTAAATAATTAATTTAGAAGACATATTAAAACTAAAACAATAACCAAATCAATATAATCTCTCTCTTTTATCATTTTCTTTTCAAAACGGATCACTATCTATTCTATTAATTTTGAATCATATATTTTATTTACTGTTGACAAGTCATAACCATATAAATAACTATTTGATGTGACATATTTGATTATTTACATTACTAATCAATAAAAATATTAATAAGACATCAATTTTAATTAAAATTTTGAATTTTATTTTTAGTTATAACAAAATTTGTTAAGAAAAAATCTAACAAAATCCTACCAAAAACTTTTAAACTATGTAATATTTATACAAAAGTTAAAACTATTAACATATTTTAAAAATTTATATCTACAATTACATATTATCATTTTATTTATTTTGAAATTCACAGCAATATTTTATCTATAAATAATTATATGCAAAATATAATAGTATATAACTAACCTTTAGTTTATGCATGTATTATTTTACAAAATATGTGATTAGAAAAATTTGAAATTTTAATAATTAATGACAAATCAATTTTAATTATAAATTTAATTTTTATTTTAAATTATAACAGGATCTATTGAGAAAACATAAAAATCTTACCAAAACTCAAATTTATTTTTATAAAATATTGAATTAATTTAGTAAAAAAATTAAAAATCATATAATCTTGAAAACTAAATAAATCATATATTTAATTTTTTTTATGATAATATCAAAGTTATACAATTATAAAATGAAAAAATATATGTATGTTCGTGTGGATCAAACTCTAGTATTTATTATTCTAAAAGATATTTACAACAATTTTCTATAAAAGTATTCACTATAACTTTTTATATAATATTTTTGAGAATATTATTGTTTGCAGTTTAGAGTTTTTTCTTATAAACACTAAACAAAAAACGATCTATGTTTTTAATAAAAATAATAATGAAAATTTTATGAAGTTTTAATGTTTGAAAATGAATATTTAGTACATAAATTGATATTACAACTACATCAGAAATACCTGAATACGTAAACAATTTTTTTAGCAAACAATCTATTAATGTGTGTAAAATCCTTTAACTTAACACATCAATAATATTCTTCAGCAAAATATTATCAAATATTTTTTTATCATTAAAAATTAGAGAAATTCTCTTAGATAGTTTTTTTTTAATTTATTTTCACAAAAAAATAGACCGGAGGAAAATGACCAAAACATATTTTATAAAAAGATAAATGTGCATTTATATCATTAGGGTTACTAATCAAAGATTTAGGGTTTAGAGTTAAAGGGTTGGATTTTTGGGATGAATTCAAAAAAAAAAATTTAAAATTTTAAAAAATATTAAAATTTTCAAAATAAAAAAGAGCTATTTTGGTTATTTTATTTTTAGGTCTATTTTTGTGATAAAATATTTTTAAAAAATGTAACTGCGAAAATTACCCTAAAAGTTATATGTAGTTTTAAAACATTAAAATTATTTAAAAATAATGGAGAACGAATCTAAATAGTCAAATTATACTATTTTGATTCTCATATATGTATATTTATATAGAACTTTAAAAAAATTCAGAAAATTAATAATATTAAAAATTATATATGTTAACATATGCTATATACATGTTATGATCGTTGGGTCTATTGTTTGACCACAGATCTGAATCAGATATAAAAACACTACTTGAAATTTAAATATTATAATAAAATAATTTTTAAAATAATTTTTTTTCTAATATAGATTCATGCTTTTTTAATCAAATTGATCAATATAAATTTATGCGCTTTGATAATAACGATCAAAATTTAGTATAATATATTATTTGTAATAATTAAAAGCAAAGCGATCACGCATATCGAGATGAGATAAGCTTGAGAAAAAATTACCTGAACTTGGATAAGAATCTTGCTCGAGACGATAGAATGTCAAGATTACTCTGATTTACAAGAATAGGTAATGGATTGTTGCATTTATAAACTTAGCATACACTTACACACATATATATAATCAAAATAGTAAGCCACCCTTAAATCTGTAGAAAAGATATCGTGCTGGGAGTTGGGGACAATAGCGTGGTGAAGAAAAGTTCACCCTCAATTATTAAAAAATATTATTTAATTACCTCATTATCTTTTCTATTTTAAATTACCCTATTGATGATAAAAAAAAGGAAAAATAGCCCTATTTGCCTTTTACTTTTTTCTCTCATATTCCATAGTTTCAGGTCACTTTTTCATATTTCAAACATTTTTCACATATATAAAGTCTTCTTCTCAAAGTATTTCCCACATCATTTAAGAAAAATTAGGGTCAATAACAAAAACAAACACATTAATTAAGAAAATGATCATAACAAAAAAATTATTATGTATTTATATAATATTTGCCATTTTACCCTTCATCATTGTTCCTTCTTATTTTATTTAATTTTAGCATTCTATAAAACAACTATTCAGATATTTTATTTACTTTTAAAAAATATATCATGTTTTGAAATTTTAAAACAAACATATATTTAGAAAATTTTATATGTTGTGTTTTTTTACAAAATTATGATGTTTATTTCTATTTAGTACTTATAGAATAGAAATCTAACATTTTTTCTATTTTGTATGAAATTATTATGTTCTATTCTATTTAATAAATCTTTCTCTCTCTCTACAAAAAGGAAGATAATGTCCAAAACAGTGACAAATGGTCACATCAATTTTCAGAAAATACATATATGGTTAGATTGTTAATTCCCATATGTATATTTGAAAATTTCACCCTCAATTATTACAAAATATTATTTAAGGTACCTCATTATCTTTCCTATTTTTTAATTACCCTATTGATGATAAAAAATTAAAAAGAAATCATGTTTATCATTTTTCTCATATTCCATAGTTTCAAGTTGCATATTTTCATATTTCAAACATTTTTCACATCATATAAAGTCTTCTTCTCAAAGTCTTTCCCATAGGGATGGGCGTTCGGGTATTCATTCGGGTTCGGTTCGGATCTATTCGGGTTTCGTATTTTCGGATTTAATGATTTCAGCCCCATTCGGGTATTTCTAAAAATCGGTTCGGGTTCGGTTCGGATCTTTACGGGGTCGGTTCGGGTTCGGGTTCGGATAACCCATTTAAATATTTTTTAAAATTTTCATATTCATTATATGCTTAAAATTTCTGTAAATCTATAAAAGAAAATAATATATTACATATAAATTTGTATAATATATGTCAAAATACCTAAAATTAACATATAAATTGGTTTGATTTAAATATTTTGATAGAAAATCAATAGATATTTCAAGTATTTTGGTGTTTTGAATATATTTTAGCTATTTTAGACATTTACTTTTGACTATTTATGTATATTTTTGAGTATTTTAGACAACTTAAAAATATTTTATATATTTTGGATGTTTTTAATATACATTAAATCTAAAAATAATAAATATATTTAGGTATATAAATCTATTTCGGTTACATTCGGGTACCCGAAATATTTCGGTTCGGGTCGGATTCGGTTTCGGTTATTTAGATACCAAAATTTTGAACCCGTTTGGATATTTAATCAATTTCGGTTCGGATTCAGTACTACTTTTTCAGATCAGGTTCGGTTCGGTTCTTCGGATCCGGGTTTTTTAACCAGTCCTACTTTCCCACATCATTTTATCATGCTTAGAACATCATTAACGCTCTGCTTCTTTAAATTAGGTTCTTAGGATTTTTTTTTTTAATAAAATAAATAGAGAACCAAGTGGTGGGACCCGCGAACAGGCCACAAACTCTTCAAACCCCGCCTGTTACCTAGGAGGAGAAAGAAGCCGGCTTTTAAAATGGTGTGAGACCTACCGATTTTTTAATATATTTTTTTTTTAAAACCCAATGGTTTGATCATTTTCTCTTTTCCACGTCACCGCAGGCCTTCTTCTCAAAGTACTTTCATTCTCTCTTTAGGTAACAATCACTACAAAAATTAAACAAACAATCCTTGGCAGATTCCCGACGTAAACCACTTCCTCAAAAGTTACTAAAGAATTACCAACAAAATATTGGCGAAATTTTCAGTTGGACTTTTGTCAGACTTTCTTCGGTAATTATCAACAAAAATTCCAAAACTTAACTCGTGAGTAATTATCGACAAAATAGTATGTTGGTATATAATTTTGACGGACTCCGAGAGAACATTTATCCGTTAATTAGTCGTTGTAATTCTTGAGAAAGATGTTCAATTCGTCAAGAATCCATCAAAAAGTTCCGGCAAATTTTTATAACCGTTTTATAGCCAATTTGGAAATTTCAAGTATTGTGATGAACTCCCGAGAACATGACAAAATTTGTCGGGAATTCGTTACAAATTCGTTGGAAATGTCGAAAACTTTATCTGTAAGTATCACTCTCTCTATCTTGCTCTCATTCATAACAAAGCACAAAAAAAAGAATGAAGACTCATCCCTAGCATAGAGAAGGGTCAACCCCGACCTGATTTAGTTAACCCAAAATGTAAAAAGGATCAAGACATTTGAGGTTTATAAAACATAAAACAGAGACTAGTATGCCTAAGATGAATAAACATTATTATTAAAACATAAAACAGAGACTAGTATGTCTAAGATGAATAAACATTATTATTAAAACATAAAACAGAGACTAGTATGTCTAAGATGAATAAACATTATTATTAAAACATAAAACAGAGACTAGTATGTCTAAGATGAATAAACATTATTATAACGAAATGTTATGAAATTGTCTAAATATGTCTCTTTAGTGTTTAATAAAACATAATACAGAGTCTGATCTTAATGGATATATGAAGCCAATCAGTGTCTATGAGTTACCGGGAGATAGCAGGAGCTTCCTGGGACGAGCAGTGTGGTTTTCATAATTAGTCATCAAGTTTCTTGCGTTGAGAGTAATGATCTTCTTCTAGCACCGGAACCGTCCAAGGTTGCACTTCACAAAGCTGCAAGCCTGCAACGGTGAGAAATCAAATGTGGAGCTGGTGTAAAGATTAGTGCCAAGGAGAAGACAGAAGAAAGAGAGGGATTATAGTATAAAACTTAGCTTACATGAACCAAGAGATAGCAACAATAACCAGGGCTTGTGGCCTAGCGGTGATTAACTTGAGGGTAAAAAGTCCAATACGGTCAAGCCATCAGGATTCGAGTCCCGGCCACTGGAGAATTAACATTTCGGCATTGCCAGTAACAGAGAACCGACGCGTGGCAACACGTGAATAGTCTGGACCACTTCTGTGGGACCAGGATACCCCTGTATAATTCAAAAAAAAAACAAGAGATAGCAACATTACAAGACCTGTGAAGAGGACAAGGCGCTGTTGGAAATTGATAGATGTGCTCCATTTTCTTGCACTGGCCAAAAGATGTGGAAGCTCTTATCTGTTTATAGAGGTTGTTGTGATACGCAAGCATGGTGGGAAGAGCAAGAAATAGACTTGAAAGGAAACTCGAGAAAAAGAACGTACGTGATTGCATCATTTGCATGCATGGCTGCTGTTTCCAGAATGTATGGACCAATCGCCTTTTAAAATCTATCTTTTTGGGGAATCAGACAAACATAAGTATTACCAATCTTTTATAATAAATTTGAAAAAAAAAAACAAAGCTGAGAGAAGGTAGATGAAAGTCATTAGATATGAGAAAACCCCATAATAAGATACCTATCAAAGAAGAAGAGTTAGGATTCGAGCTCGATAGTTGACTCTAACTCGGTCTCGAAGAAGTAAAGGGAATCCTGAGATCTTCGGGCACCAAGTGATCAAGTGGAGGACAAGATGCTGGAAACATCAACAGATGAAGCGAGTATATAAGGATGATCATGACGAGGGAGATGGACATTCATGCATACATTGACTTGACATCACGCTATCTTTCATATTGACCTCACTTAGTTCTTTGTTCTTAAACATGATTACATTGTTGTTGTTTCTAAGGGAATTGTGCCCTAAAATCTTTCTTCCCTAATTTTTACATACAAACACCCTCAAATACCTAATGTAGTTTTAGGATTCACATTTCGCCGTTGTCTGTGGGGAATATTACAAAACACATCTTTGCTAAAAAGCTGATCCAAAGTTCGAAGGTACAAATGGATCCATTCTATACGACTTCCAGATCCATAGTTGATCACCAAGACGAGCCGACATCAAACGTTAGAACACCTCCATTGGTTAGAGTCTTTAATGGGTTCTTAAAATTAATTTAATTATTAATTGTGTACTTTAAATAGTTTAGAACCTTTAATATTATAATTAGTTTTGAGAAGATCTAATGGGAGAACCTCTACGAGCGAGGTTCTTAATTTTTTTTTTTTTTTTTAGAAATTGAACCAATTGGTAAAATGAAAGTGTTTTAGATTTTTACAAGTATTTGAGAAGACAAACAAAAACTAATACACGAGAAAAAAAAAGTTTTAAACCATTTGAAACAAAGTGATAAAGAAGAAGCCAAGTTCTTTGTTGTAGTTTGCAAAACTTACCCTCCATATGAGTATGGACCGACTGATACCAAACCATGGTCTCTTGCCTGTTTATGAATTAAACTAAGACATGAGTATGGCATCGGCCACCAAGACAATCAGAAGAACTCAAAATGTGAGCTTACCGGGAAACTACTTTCATAACCATAGAATCTGTCTAAAGAAACCATTCCCAAGCTGCTTTCCTCTGTCTCTCGCCTCTGATCAAAATCTACAGAAGCATATTCTGGAACAGAAGATACAAAAGGAGGAAGTGTGAAACCGGAATGATCAGATCTTGCAGGAGGAGGATTCCTAGCAGAGACACTGCCTCTATCTCCTAAAACATCCTCTCTAAGTCATAGAACAATCTGAAAGAGAGCATCTCTCACACTGCTGAGTTCACCAGATACCTAACGATTACAAGAGATTTCGAAGTTGAATATAAAGCAAAAGAAGGAGAAAAGATTTGAACTTTGGTAAGGATCATAATAACCTCAACAAGATCATCGTTATTCTCTTTCGAGATACGGATACTGGCATTGGTTCTTTTCCTGATTTGGGTTATGACAGAGCCGCTTCTACCTATAACACATCCAATAACCTAGGAAGGAACAAGAAGTTGCATCTTAACAGTCTCCTCATCATCATCATTTATCTTCTCTTGCAGAAGAAGAATAGCTTCAACAGCCATACACTTCATATCATCAGGAGACTGAATAACAAACAAACACACAACAAAAGACAATATAAAAACAACACTTTACAAAAGAAATGAAGATAAAAAGTGGACACGAACACTGAAGACAATATAAAAACAACACTTTACAAAACAATGATCATGGACACAAATTGCAATGTGAGATTCCCACAGAAACTGAATAAAGGTCGTAGCTTTTCAGTTGGAATGTGAGATTCCACGAACACTTTTCTAAGACGCGGCTGGTTAATCTCCTCGTCGTCGGTCTCCGAAACGCCGTCGTTTTGATCGAAAAGGAGATCGCTAGATCCTTCTGCGTTTACACAAGCAAACGAGAACTCTTCTTCCTCTCCTCCTTCCTCTTCCTCGTCGAATTCGACGGAATCTTCGAGTTTACTCCAAGATCTCTCGAGTTTTCGAATTCTTTCACCCTCTTCTGAAAATCTCAGCTTCTTGGTGAAATCCTCGCTCAACTTCATGGACACCTCCGTTAAGTGTTCATCGTCGATGGTTTTCGCCGGCGGCGAAAAAGAGAAAGCAATTAAGGGTTGGTCGTTCCTTACCAATCCTAGAAAGTCTAGTTTAAGACCCGGTTCTTTCTTTTTTTTTTTGCTTTTTTCATTTTTTTTTTTTTTTTTTGGTTAAAATTCTCCTTAAGAGTCCCCAATGAAAGCAGTTACAGTTCTTCTTTCCATCAGGACATTTGCCATCGATGCAATTCACTTCTTCCTTCGCCATCTCTCTTGCATCACCTAAAGACGAACCTTCACAAAGACAACACCACAAACTTTAATTACATGTTACAAAACCAAAGCAAAAATTAGATAACAAAGATGAACATGTCTTAGTATATAGAAGAAGAAGCATACAAAAGACCATGATTGTGAGGGAGAACAGGAAGACAAGTTTGAGAGACGTTTTCTCCATTTTGCTTATTGTAATCTCAAAATCTTCTCCTTTTATGTTGTTGATTGTGTGAGAGTGATGAATAGAGAAGTCTTACCGTCTTATTTTATAGAAGAAAGTTAAACTGCAACAAATATTTGTTGAAAAGTTTTACCTAATCAAGTCAGATACTATTTTGGTTACATATTAGTCCACCTTAAATTTTAGGAAATCACTTTATAGTTGGATACTGTTGATAAAAAAATGTTGGATAATTTTGTTTTTGTAGAGGTAAATAAAAACAATAGCTGAGATACATTGCTTGAACATAAATACAAGAATGAGTATTTACAACACAATATACAATTGACCAATGCTGTTATTTCCAAGAGAGACAAGCAAATTTTTCAAACTGAAATTAGTTTTCCTTTAACAAAAGCTCCAAAACAAAGAATGAAAGAAACAACACAAAAGCTGCTGCAAAAACTGGTATGCATCTCAAGTTGCTTGCCCAGCTGAGCTCTGTGTTCATACTACTCTTTTCAGACTCAGAAAGGAACTTTGGTTCAACATTTTTTTTTTTTGAATGAATGTTAAATTTTATTCATCAAAAAATAATTTTTTTACATCAAGTGATACTTTATCTAAATAGACTTCTACTCCTATTTCCAAACCCTTTCTTTACAGCAACCTATGCTTCAAATGCTTCAAAACTCCTAAAAACCTAGCCATTAGCCAGAATCCTAATTACGTCCTTGTGCCAAACCAGTACTGCAGCATACCTTCCAACCCCCTTACTCCTTTGGACTGTACCAAACTGAGCTTGTTCCTGATAGCTTTATCAATCAGCTTTGCCAAGACCTATAATGGGAGAGGCTGTTCACCATGACGCCTCTTGTTGCGTTCTGTCCATATCATGTACAAGGCAGTCTGAAAAGCATAGCGAAGAGCAAACATCTTCTTCTTCTCCATAGACTGGCTTGTGATCTGCCTGATAATGTCATCCCAACGAGTAGAGTAAGTGTTGAGCAGTATCCCTTTGGTGATAGTTTCCCAAATACGTGAGGAGAAGCTGCACTCAAAGAACATGTGCTTCTTTGTTTCAGTATCATTTTTGCAAAGTACACAGGTCGTGTCCACCCCTTGACTCCAGTTCGAAACTCGATCCATGGTGGAAAGCCTATCCCGAAGCGCTAACCAAGCCATGAAAGCAAATTTGGGATTTGCCTGAGAGAACCAGATACCCCTGCTCCAAGTGCATTGAGTCCCTGGTGGTCTTGTTAGCTGCCAAGTCACATGAGTGGAGAATTTGTGCTTGAATCCCATGTTCCCTCTCCACAGATCGACATCCTTATCATCTGCTCTCTGCTTTGCTTTGATTATTTCCAATTCTTTCTCAATATCATTCAACAAAACTCTTCTATGTCGTTTTCTACTTCTGTTATTGCAGAGAACTTCCTCCACTGTGGCTTCTCACCTGATACCCAGATCCAAAACCCCTCTGTCTCCAAGGAGATCCGACATCACTCCCAGCTTAGTCCACTTGTCATACCAAAAAGAAGTATGTCTCCCATTCCCCACTGCTTTCATATAGAATGTCTTAGCAACAGACCATATCTTAAGCATTTTCCTGAAAATCCAAGAGCCAATCTGTGAACTTTCCTTAACTTCCCAGAAGCTTTTCCTTTTGAGAAGGTTTCCTTGAACCCATTTGCCCCACAGCGAGCCACCAACTAGCATCCTCCAAATAAGCTTCAACCCATAGACGAAATTAACTTCTTTTAAAGATCTAATCCCCAGACCTCCCTCGTTTGTTGGTTTACTGACCTCCACCCATGCCACCTTTGCACCTGAGGTCTTTAGTGTCGGGCCTGACCAGAGGAAAGCTGAACAGAGTTGCTCAATTTCCCTTATGCATTGACTTGGTAGGCGAAAAACCGCTGACCAGAAGTTAATTATACTCACTAGCACAGACTGGATCAGCTGCAGTCTCCCTGCATAGGAAAGAAATCTGCTTGTCCAAGTACATATACGACCTCTGATCTTTTCTAGGAGAGGCAAGTAGTCTTGACCTCTCATAGCTTGCGTTAGCAGGGGAAGTCCCAAATATCTGACTGGAAGTTCTCCCACTGCGAAGGGAAAGTTCGTCAAAATCCTGCATCTTTCAACCACTGATACTCCTGCCATGAAGATTGTCGATTTCTCTAAACTGATAGAGAGTCCTGACCACAATTCAAATTCATCAAACACTGTAAGAGCCCCCTCTACCGAACATTTTGTACCTTCAACAAACACAATCAAGTCATCCGCAAAACACAGATGAGTAAGCTGTAGGGACTGACATCGAGGATGAGGACTGAATTTTCCCTCTCTCATTGCTTTGTCCATTTTCAGGGACAGGACGTTCATACAGAGAACAAACAGATAGGGGGAGAGGGAGCAGCCTTGTCTCAGACCCCTACTGCTTTGGAAATAACCCGCCAGTTCGCCTTGTACTTGAACCGAGAAGGAGGGGGTGGTGATACAAAGTTTTATCCAATGTATGAACCTCTCCGGAAATCCCATAGCCAGTAACCCGTTGATAATAAATTGCCACTGGACCGAATCAAACGCCTTAGAGATGTCTATTTTCATAGCACACCGGGGGGAAACAGATTCTTTGTGGTAGCCCTTGACCAGTTCTGAAGCTAGTAAGACATTTTCCATCAGCAGTCTTCCTTTTACGAAAGCGGATTGGTTCTCAGCTATGATCCTTGGTAAGAGTAACTTCAGACGATTTGCAAGAATCTTCGATACAACCTTGTACAGCACATTGCAGCACGCAATAGGTCTGTAGTCTCTCATCTCCGTTGCATCATTCTTCTTGGGAACCAAAGCCAGAATTGTTGAGTTTACTCCTTTCGGTAGAAACCCCAGACGGAAGACAGATTGAACCGCGGTGGTGAAGTCATGAGCTATCACCGGCCATGTTGTTTTGTAGAATTCCGCCGGAAATCCATCCGGTCCTGGGGATTTATTTGACGGCATGGAGAATAACACCTTCCTTATATCCTCCGCCGAGACCTCAGCTTCCAACAAACTACAGTCAACAGAGGTACACTGAAACTCAATTAGCTCCCTCAGTTCCTCCACCGAAGCAACTTGGAACCGGCTTGGAACTTTATTTAGAACATCTGAGAAGAAACCCTCTGCCTCAACCTTTATCTCCTGGTGAGTGTTTACTATCCTTCCATCCTGACATTTAACCTCCCTCAAGGTGTTTTGAGCTTGTCTTGTCTTGATCGAATTGTGGAAAGTCTTGTTGTTTTGGTCTCCCACATCTAACCAATGGAGCTTTGATTTCTGCTTTAGAAAGTCCTCTTCTAACTCTGCCACATGGAGCCACTTCTCATACGCAGTAGCTTCCTCATTCATCGCCACCGTATTTGGGTTGGCAAGTGTGTTTTGCTGCTTCTCACAAAGAGTGTTATACGCTTCAGAAGCACGTTTAGATAGATTCCCCAGCTTTTCTCTGCCAAGTTCCCTGATCATTGGCTTTAGATTTTTAAGCTTCTTAGAAAACTGATACATAGCTGAAGTAGAATGGAAGAGCACGTCCGTCGACTCCCAGTACTCCTTCACCATAGGTAGAAAGCTTGGCAACCTTCCTATAGCATTTACATATTTAAACGGTCGTCTGATCTTCTCCACACCCTGAAGGAAGAGAATCTGACACCGCATGTGGTCAGAGCAACCGCCAGGTGCAAACACTGAATATGCATTCGCAAACTTAACCATTGCCACATCGTTTATAAGGACCCTATCAAGCTTCTTACAGATCAATCCTTCTTCTCTTTTATTACACCAGGTGAATAAAGGCCCCTGATACCCCATATCTGAGAGACGACAGTGGAGAGCCATCCTCTGAAAATCCCTCATACCATTCGGAGCTCGAAGCAGACTATCACCCCCCGAGTGCTCTCCCATTTCAAGTATCTCGTTGAAATCCCCCATAATCAACCACACTTTGTTTTGAAATAGAGGAGAGTCATGATGGTGACATAAATCTTCCCACAGCTGCTTCCTGCCTTCCACCTCATTACTAGCATAGACAAATGTAGAGAAAAACTCTTCCTCATTTTCCAAAGAGACAGAGACAGTGATCAGCTGATCAGTCTTGTATACTGGAGTCAACCGAACAGTGTCTCTCTACAACAACCAAATTCTACCTCCCTGATTGTGCTCGTAGTTGGTCATCGAAGACCAATCCTTAAACACCGAACCCAAAATCCTTCCTGCCTTTCCCTCATTTACTCTTGTTTCCAAAATACAACCAAACTTCATATCCTTATTGCTGAGCCACTCTTTCATCACGGAATGTTTCAATGGTTTGTTGAAACCGCGCACATTCCAAAAGAAGCTCGACATATTAATGACGGAGGGAAGACCTGGTGCTCCTAGTCACCGAAGTTGCCTTCTGTGACTTAGCTTTCTTCCTTCTGGACCCCCTTGTTGTACTTGGTTCACTTTGTTCATCTACCTCTTGAACCATACTTGACTGCTCCTCAACTACCTTAGCAATAGTGATACCCTCATCGGCTGCCTCGCTTCCCCCATTCATACTCTCCTTGGATAAGTGAGCCTCTTCATTAGCACACTGGTGGCTTTCAT
>NC_027753.1:33767058-33821679 GCF_000695525.1 Brassica oleracea var. oleracea
CTTCCAAACTCTTCTCAACTATCCCCCTTTACTTTTCTGGGCAAATTCCTCTTTCGAACTCTTCAGCTGCTTAGTTGAAACTAGATCACCTTCAGCCACCTTTTCTAAGTCAGTGCTCAACCCTTTCCCACTGACTTTCTCCTCCTCTTTCATCTTACAGACCTCCTCCATGTGTCCCCACTTGTCGCATAACTTGCATCTGGCAGGGAGCCAGGGAAACTGAAAGTCCACCTCAAACTCTTTCCAGTTCTTTGTAAAGTTGATGACTTTGGGGAGGGCCTTAGAGACATCAACCTTAGCAAAGACTTTTGCTTCTTCAAAGTTAGAGCAAGCTAACGTCTCTGGATGTAACTTTACCGGGAAGCCCACTGCACTCGTAATGAACCCGAGACCTTCCCAGGAGAACATATGAAGCGGAACCCTACGGAGATGAACCCACATTGGAATGGACTCCTCTTCCTGCTTTTCTTCCTCCGCCCTCGGACTCTGGTTCAACATTAGTACAATAGAGACAGTATCTATATTTTGCTTTCCATGCTACACAAGAAAATGCAGACTTTCAGCAAGTGCCTCTATTCCTCCACCATCTGGGTTTGAAGGCAGCTCTTTGTCCCCAGCATAAGTTCCATTTCTTTGGTATTTACTTCCCTCTGAGCATTGGTTCACTCTCAGTTTTTCATTTTCCTTCGCCAAAGAATATAGCTGCAAAAAGACATTAATGGTTAGCTTTTATATCCCCTTTACTTGACAAAGCAAAAACAATTAGGAACATAGAGCAACGTACCTGTACTTGTATACGTTCCCTTTCACTGGATAATTGCATCACCATATCCATCAAAAGCTTGTTTCTCGTGGCTATTTATTGCGCATACTTCTCTTTTTCTTCTTTAGCTAGATCCAACGATGCTTCCAAGGATTTGGCTCTTTGCCTCAGAGACATCACTTCTTTGTTAAGTACAGAGTTCGTTGTAGAAAGCACAATGCATTGCTCCTCAACTGTCTCAGTTCTACTCTCAGCTTTAGAGGCTTTAGATTTAAAATCTTCAATCAAGGTCTCGATGTCCCATATTGCTGAATACAACATGTTCTGGTGTTCTTGACTTGCTTCAGATAATGCCTTTGAGTTCTGCAACTGAAACTCTAGTTCCCTGAGTTGCTTCTCCAGTGAGCTCACCTTCTTTGTCTTCTTATCATCAGCATCTTTGAGGAAACTTAGTTCCTCAGTAAGTTCAAGATTTGCAGCATTTAGCTTTTTAACCTTAGTCTCTCCACTCTCAGCTCTGCTCTCAGCCTCAAAGAGATTCTCCTTGACAGACTCATTAGCATTCTACATTTCAGCAAGATGTACCAGAACTTCTTGTTTGGAGGCATTGACACTCTTCAGCTCAAGCTCAGTATCTTTCATTTTTTGCTCAGTTAACTTCACATGTTCCCTCAAAGTGAGTACTTCTGAAACTATCTCTTGATTGTCTTGAATTGTTCCTTCAAGCTTTTTCACTTCAAGATATTTCACTTGGAGCTGTGCAGTGATATCTTCAAGCTTAGACTTAAGTTCTGCTTCTCGTTCAGCTTCCCAACTCTGACTAAACTGGATGATCTGAAGACGGCCAACAAGCTCCTTTGAAACACCCATAAACACCTATGAGGAATTTTCAGCTTCTAGAAACCGTCCCCATATAAACTCTGACGCTTCTTCCATCCTAGAAGATACCTCCTCCGTGTAGTGTAGCTTGAGTTTCAGCAGGTTCTTCATTCTGCTGAAACTCCATTAGCTTCTTCTCAAGCTCTAGCTCTCTTGACAATGACTTCTCCATCATCCTCAGAGCATTTTTGTGCCTCAAATCCGATGGTCTCAGCGCATACTTTTGCCTCAAATCTTGACCGGTTCCTGAATACTCAGCGGACTCTTCATTTTCACCTGCCAACATGTTTGGCAATAATAATTAGATCGACTTAAAACGATTTAAACCATTCGTTTTGAGTTGTATTAATCGGATTTTAAGAAAATCGTTTGACCAATTTAGAATGGTTTAAACTGCCAAGACTGATTGTTAGAACCATCATCAGAAGCAATGCAAACAAAAATCAATAGCAACCATATTATGAGAAAATGCTTACTTGTTCCATTTCTTATGTAATGAAGCGTTCTTCGAAGCTGAGCCAATTGCAAAGTGATCTCCGAGACTTGTCCCCTAGACTGCTTCAATTATTCTGCAGATTCAGCCAATTTGCCTTCCATAGCATTATAGTTTACCTCTTTGCAAGCAGATAACTTATAAGAAGTGTCAACGCTTTGTGCTTCCAGCTCATCCAAAACCTGGTCCACCCCTTTTAACTCAGACTCCAGTATACCACATAAAAGATCAAACGTCAAAGCTTTCTCAAAAGACGCTGCAGAAGAACCAAGTGTCCCCATCCCTTCAAGATCATTATCCCAAGCCAAAGGTGCATAAGAAGAACATGAAGGTTCAGCAGCTTTTCACTGGTGTAAGCCGAGTCTATTTGGAACATGGGGCCATATTTGAAACTTATTTCAGGCCTTTAGTACTCAACTATTTCAAATCCAAGTTGTATTTAGTACTAGCTGTAGAAATTTGTTTTCAAGAAGAATCATGAATTGACTTCAAGACATTATTACATGTGCACTTGCATATCTCCTGTTCCTCTCTACCTCAAAAGCAGAAAATAATGTGGTTTTCTATCTCTTAACATTCACAGAAACAGGTACCAAATTTACAGTTAACAATCTTGCAGCCTTTAGGACAGAACTTGATGCATTCAATATCTCTATGGCAAGTCGCAATAATCTTGTAAGAGTCCATTACAGGTGCTACCGGCGGCAAGCAGTTACAGTTCTTCTTTCCATCAGGACATTTGCCATCGATGTAATTCACTTCTTCCTTCGCCATCTCTCTTGCATCACCAAAAGACGAACCTTCACAAATACAACACCACAAACTCTAATTACATGATACAAAACCAAAGCAAAAATTAGATAACAAAGATGAACATGTCTTAGTATATAGAAGAAGAAGCATACAAAAGACTATGATTGTGAGGGAGAACAGGAAGACAAGTTTGAGAGATGTTTTCTCCATTGCTAATTGTAATCTCAAAATCTTCTCCTGTTTATATTGCTGATTGTGTGTGAGTAATGAATATAGAAGTCTTACTGTCTTATTTTATAGAAGAAAGTTAAACTGCAACAAATATTTGTTTTAAAGTTTTACCTAATCAAGTCAGATACTATTTTGGTTACATATTAGTCCACCTCTTTCTGTTTATCCAAATCCTTCTCACGTTTCTTCAACACCTTATGGACCAATACTCCTACAGTTCCAATCACGTAGTTCAACCCAATCACAATAGTCACCAATCTCCTCCTAATCTTTAATATCTTCTTTTTACTATCAAGCTTCACCGCCAGCTCATGGAACTTCTTTAAAAGAATAAGCTGCTCCTCGCGTACAGTCTTCATCTGATTCTTATACTCGTCACCAAAAGGATCTCCCATAGCTTTAACCTTGTTCAGCTCCTCTAACGTATCCTCGTACTTCTTCTTGTTTCCTCCAAGATCTGTGTCCATCGACTCTCTTTCAAACTGTTTGATCGCCATTCGAATGTTCACAATGCTTAATTTTGCTTTATTGGCGGAATTCCCCACGGTATTAAATAGATCTAAAGTCTTCGTGGAACTCTCATAATAGAGATCAACCACAGACCTTAGTTCTTCGTCCTCCAATACATCTTTGCTGGCGGTAATTCCTTGGCCAACTCTTGGTTCGTTTCAACTAGAAACCCGCACAGCAACTTGACTGAGTTTAGGGGGTAGTTTTCAGTCTTGCCTTCTATAGCAAGCGAGCTCTTCAATTTGCTAAATCGTTGGTCAAGCGAATAACCAAATGATTTGAGCTCTGGATCTTCTTCACAAGCGGCTGTGTACAAACACAGGCTTTGTTCGTTGGTTTCATCCTCATCGGAGCTTGAATATTTCAACAGTAGTTGAGAGACTAATCCAACAGCCCCCATTGACTTGATACTGAAGCTAATCTGGAAACAAAAAAAAAACAAAAATCAAGAAAATTAAGGTAATGTATTCATAAAACTGTTCTTATCATTCTTAGATTTCCGAAGCAAATAAAAAATTATTTATTTTTGTTCACTGTTTTTATAGAACTAATTTATTGTGTTCATTGTTCTAAACATATTCTAAAGAACAAATAAGTTAATTACTACTGATTCTTTTGTTGTAAACATATAAAACAATAGGTATAATATGAAGAAAAAAATGATTGTGAATTACAAGAAACATCTAGACAAACATTATATATAGAAAACTACACTAACTATATAGATCACATGACAATATCTGTGGACTAATATATGTGTTATGTTGTTAACACAGTTAATGGATATCGAAAAAATGTGCTGGTTTTAGAATTGGGCATCACCAAATAAAATTCTCTTTAAGAAACAGATCATAACACATATTCAAATGATCAAAAATAAAATGAACACACGTATATCAAAATTTCAAAAATGCAATGTTATATATTAACAAATATCAGATAATATGTTAAAATATATTAAGCATCATCATCATTAATTACCGGGTTACAAATCTAATACTTTTTAATGGCTATCAAATTATGTTAATTGTGTTAGCAACATAACACATCAAAGTTTAGGATATTATCATGTGATTCATATAGTTCGTATAATTTTTACTATATGATTTTTGGTCATGTAGTGGCATATTGTTCGTATAGCTATAAATCATTTTCCGTATATATATATGTGTAAAACTTGGATTCAAATCAGTTATGAATTGTTCATCACTTGTGCACTATCTAACTATAAAGTTCCAAACATCACGTCTAGTATCATTTCTGAAACAGATCTAAATGAATTTAGTTAAAAAATTATGTCCTATGCGACTGTTTAAAGGGAAAAAATTCACTTTTACCTTATTTTTTGTATAGTTTTTTGGATAGCTCTTTTTAGTTTATCTTCACAAAAATAGTCTCAATGAAGAAAATGATCTAGTTGGTCTACCTCTTTTGTAAATACTGATTTGATTTGTGTACAGCTCTCCTTGAATGAAATCGACCCACTTGGTCTACATCCAGCTGTGGTGGCGATCCTTGAAGAGTCTCTGCACAAAAGACTTACGGCTATGGAGTGGGATGTTCTCTTCCACAACGCTGCAGTCCTTGGTCCGGCGATCAACCATGTGCTTATCATTCTTAGATTTCCTAAGCAAATAAAAAATTATTTTTTTTTGTTCACTGTTTTTATAGAACTAATTTATTTTGTGCACTGTTCTAAACATATTATAAAGAACAAATAAGTTAATTACTACTGATTCTTTTGTTGTAAACATATAAAACAATAGGTATAATATGAAAAAAAAATGATTGTGAATTACACGAAACATCTAGACAAACATTATATATAGAAAACTACATTAACTATATAGATCACATGACAATATCTGTGGACTAATATATGTGTTATGTTGTTAACACAGTAAATGGATATCGAAAAAATGTGCTGGTTTTAGAATTTGGCATCACCAAATAAAATTTTCTTTAAGAAACAGATCATAACACATATTCAAATGATCAAAAATAAAATGAACACACGTATATCAAAATTTCAAAAATGCAATGTTATATATTAATTAACAAATATCAGATAATATGTTAAAATATATTAAGCATCATCATCATGAATTACCGGGTTACAAATCTAATACTTTTTAATGGCTATCAAATTATGTTAATTGTGTTAGCAACATAACACATCAAAGTTTAGGATATTATCATGTGATTCATATAGTTCGTATAATTTTTACTATATGATTTTTGGTCATGTAGTGGCATATTGTTCGTCTAGCTATAAATCATTTTCCGTATAATATCCCCAATCAATAAGTCTTTTTTGTTGAAAACTATTAATATGAAAAATATCGAACTAGTCTAAGTTTTTTAAAACAGATAAAGAAATGAAAGAATTTTTCTTCGGTTATTGCAATTGAAAGCTATATATACATTATATATATATATATATATATATATATATATAAAATTGTTAAACTTGGATTCATATCAATTGAAGAGTATTTGGAGGAATTGGCTATTGAGGACTTTAGATTTCTAATCTAAAATGGCCAACTCTAGATTAGCATTAAGATCACTCAATCAAGCAAGAAAACATATTAATATACTCTAAACATTCTAGATCATCACTTAATCATCATAATCATCCTAACCCATGAATCCAATGATGACTACTCACTCATTATCATGGTAGACACTAAATCATTAGTTGATCTAAGTCTAAACATGATTAATGATCAAAGTAATCAAGCAAACACAAGAGAAAATGATCAAGATTAGATCTTTCACCCAAAAGTGACTTTTGATTAGATAGAAAACAAGATAAGATCCTTAGATTAGGTCTGAGAAACATTTATAGTAGTTTAAAATCGAACCGGGTCAACCCAACAAACCTGGATTGACCCAAACACAAATGGGTAAATATCTGGTCAAACTCCGAAATGTTGACTTTTTGGACTCGCAGCGGCTAGGCGAAACCGCTCCACCAGGCCGCTGAGGCTCTCGCAGCGGCTTCCTTGCTTCGTCTTCAGACTGCTGCGGCAAGTACGTATGCGGTAGGGAGTGGGGTATTTCTCCAGCGGCTTCAGCACACCGCTGCGCAAGGCCGCTCCCACACTTTGTCTCTGTTTCACGAACGCTTGCAGCGGCTTCTCAATGGGGTCACAAGGCCGCTGGGAGTGTCACACGACCGCTGGGACACTTTGATCATCTTGTCTCATGCTTGAAAATCACCAATCTTGCCTCCAAACCATTTCTAAATGCTCCAAAGTCACCATTGACATCTCCATCACCTGATAAAGACATATGTAGTGCAATGCAACCTAAACATGTCTAAATGTTATCCTAAATAATCAAAATATGCAAGAATGAATGGTTAAAATAATGCAAATCATGAAGATATCAATCACCGACTTCTTGCTTTCCAAATCATAGCTTTTGAAAACAGAGGATTCTTTGAAGAGCGGACTCTCTGAACCAGATAACTGAATCTTTTCTTATCTTTGTCTAGTACATTAGTACACATTATACTAGGTTGTGCCATACACACCAATAATTAAGTTTCTATGTGATGCTTGATAAACCTAAAATAACAAAAATAGAGAAATTGTTCTCACATAAGACAATATTTGGAACATGGAGACATATGTGAAACCTATTTCAGGCCTTTAGTACTCAACTATTTCGTCATAAATTGACTTCAAGACATTATTACATGTGTACTTTTTTTTTTATTACATGTGTACTTTCATATCTGCTGTTCCTCTCTATCTCAAAAGCAGAAAATAATGTGGTTTTCTATCTCTTAACATTCACAGAAACAGTTACCAAATTTACAGTTAACATTCTTGCAGCCTTTAGGACAGAACTTGATGCATTCAATATCTCTATGGCAAGTCGCATTAATCTTGTCAGAGTCCATTACAGGTGCTACCGGCGGCAAGCAGTTACAGTTCTTCTTTCCATCAGGACATTTGCCATCGATGCAATTCACTTCTTCCTTCGCCATCTCTCTTGCATCACCTAAAGACGAACCTTCACAAAGACAACACCACAAACTTTAATTACATGTTACAAAACCAAAGCAAAAATTAGATAACAAAGATGAACATGTCTTAGTATATAGAAGAAGAAGCATACAAAAGACTATGATTGTGAGGGAGAACAGGAAGACAAGTTTGAGAGACGTTTTCTCCATTTTGCTTATTGTAATCTCAAAATCTTCTCCTTTTATGTTGTTGATTGTGTGAGAGTGATGAATAGAGAAGTCTTACCGTCTTATTTTATAGAAGAAAGTTAAACTGCAACAAATATTTGTTGAAAAGTTTTACCTAATCAAGTCAGATACTATTTTGGTTACATATTAGTCCACCTTCAATTTTATGAAATCACTTTATAGTTGGATAACTGTTGACAAAAAGTGTTGGATTATTTTGTTTTTGTAGAGGTAAATAAAACAATAGCTGAGATACATTGCTTGAAAATAAATACAAGATAATAGAGTATTTACAACACAATATACAATGACCAATCCTATTATTTCCAAGAGAGACAAGCAGATTTTTCAAACTGAAATTATTTTCCTTTAACAAAAGCCAAAACAAAGAATGAAAGAAACAACATAAAAGCTGCTGCAAAAACTGGTATGCATCTCAAGTTGCTTGCCCTTCTGATCTCTGTGTTCATACTACTCTTTTCAGACTCAGAAAGGAACTCTGGTTCAACCTTAGTTTCTGGTTCTTTCCTTGTTCTCTCATCCTCCTGTTCAGATAGAGAGAAAAGACCACATAACATTAGTACAATAGAGAGAATGATCTATCTTTTGCTTTCCTTACTACACAAGAAAATGTTAAGAATATCTGCATTCAGAATAAATACCTGCCTGCAGACTTTCCGCAAATGCCTCTATTCCACCCCCATCTGTGTTAGAAGGCAGCTCTTTGTCCCCAGCATAAGTTCCATTTCTTTGGTATTTACCTCCCTCTGAGCATTGGTTCACTCTCAGTTTTTCATTTTCCTTTGCCAGGGAATATAACTGCAAAAAGACATTAATGGTTGGCTTCTCTGTCCTCTTTATTTGACAAAGCAAAAAATAATTAGGCACATAGCGCAAGCAACGTACCTGTTCTTTTATACGTTCCCTTTCACTGGATAACTGCATCACCATATCCATCAGAAGCTTGTTTCTCGTAGCTATTTCTTGCGCATATTTCTCTTTTTCTTCTTTAGCTAGATCCAACGATGCTTCCAAGGATTTGGCTCTTTGCCTCAAAGATATCACTTCTTTGTTAAGTACAGAGTTGGTTGTAGAAAGCACAATGCATTGCTCCTCAACTGTCTCACTTCTACTCTCAGCTTTAGAGGCTTTAGATTTAAGATCTTCAATCAAGGTCTCCATGTCCCATATTGCTGAATACAACATGTTCTGCTGTTCTTGACTTGCTTCAGATAATACCTTTGAGTTCTGCAACTGAAATTCTAGTTCCCTGAGTTGCTTCTCCAGCGAGCTCACCTTCTTGGTCTTCTTATCGTCAGCATCTTTAAGGAAACTTAGTTCCTCAGTAAGTTCAAGATTTGCAGCATTTAGCTCTTTAATCTTAGTCTCTCCACTCTCAGCTCTGCTCTCAGCCTCGAAAAGGCTCTCTTTGACAGACTCATTAGCATTCTCCATCTCAGCAAGATGCACCAGAACTTCTTGTTTGGAGGCATTGACACTCCTCAGCTCAACCTCAGTATCTTTCAGTTTCTGTTCAGTTAACTTCACATGTTCCCTCAAAGTGAGTACTTCTGAAACTATCTCTTGATTTTCTTGAATTGTTCCTTCGAGCTTTTTCACCTCAAGATCTTTGGCTTGGAGCTGTGCAGTGATATCTTCAAGCTTAGCTTTAAGTTCAGCTTCTCGTTGAGCTGACCAACTCTGACTAAACTGGATGATCTGAAGACGGCCAACAAGTTCCTTTGAAACACCCATAAACACCTCTGAGGAGTTTTCGGCTTCTAGAAACCGTCCCCATATAAACTCTGATGCTTCTTCCATCCTAGAAGATACCTCTTCTGTGTAGTGCAGCTTGAGTTTCAGCTGCTCTTCGTTCTGCTGAAACTCCATTAGCTTCTTCTCAAGCTCTAGCTCTCTTGACAATGACTTCTCCAGCATCCTCAGAGCATTCTTATGCCTCAAATCAGATGGTCTCAGCGCATACTTTTGCCTCAAATCTTGACCGTTTCCTGAATACTCAGCTGAATCTTCATTTTCACCTACCAACATGTTTTGTCAATAATAATCAGATCGACTTAAACAGATTTAGAATGGTTTAAATCAATTTGAGCCGTATAAATTGAATTTTAAGAAAATCGTTTCGGCTATGACCTATGACCAATTTAGAACCAATCAGCAATGCAAACCAAAATTTAAAGCAACCATATTATGAGAAATGCTTACTTGTTCCATTTCTTATGTAATGAAGTGTTCTTCGAAGCTGAGCCAGTTGCAAAGTGATCTCCGAGACTTGTCCCCTAGACTGCTTCAACGATTCAGCAGATTCAGCCAATTTGCCTTCCATAACGCTATACTCTACCTGTTTGCAAGCAGATAACTTATAAGAAGTGTCAACGATTTGCGCTTCTAGCTCATCCAAAACCTCGTCCACTCCCTTTAACTCAGACTCCAATATACCACATAAAAGATCAAACGTCAAAGCTTTCTCAAAA
Source organism: Brassica oleracea var. oleracea (assembly GCF_000695525.1). Classification (NCBI taxonomy): domain Eukaryota; kingdom Viridiplantae; phylum Streptophyta; class Magnoliopsida; order Brassicales; family Brassicaceae; genus Brassica; species Brassica oleracea. The sequence goes on from NC_027753.1 coordinate 33,777,387, forward strand.
GACGCTGCAGAAGAACCAAGTGTCCCCATCCCTTCGAGATCATTATCCCAAGCCAAAAGGTGCATAAGAAGAACATGAAGGTTCAGCAGCTTTTCACTAGTGTAAGCCGAGTCTATCTCTAGCTTTGACAATATCTTAAACATCCCTTCTCTCGCTTGCTCCTCCTCACTCATACTAGACAAGGCTTCTTCACCGTGATTATACACATCTTCCTGAGAGATTCCCTCCATCCTTAGCCTGAAAAAAAATCAAAATTAAGAAGTTAGCTAGGAACAAGGAAAAATATAAGCACTCTTTCTTGTCTCAAACAAGTTAAGAACCTCTCGCATTAGTCTCATAGAGCAAACTTTCTATATGAAACAAATAATTAGTTAACTAGTAACAGAACATCTAAGCTAATAAGATAAACTTAATCCCATAATTGAAAATGTTACTACATAAACACATTGACAGTATCTTTTCTCAGATCAAAAGTGCTCACTTTGGACAAAAGCCATATGAGAAGTCAACTTGACAAGTAAGTTTTACTTGATCACACATCGACTTGTACAATTCTGGTAAGACAAAAGAGATCCATTTAACACATGTTACTAATCTACTTCAACAAAAGATTCAAACTTTACCATGAAAGATCAAAACCCAACAAAAAAAAAAGCAAGAAACAAAAATGGTCGGTTCCGGCTTACTTGGAACAGACAAAGACAGAGAGTTGAGAAGTCAAAACAGGATCTGGTAAGAGAGAACTATACCGATGAGGTTTTTATGCGAACTCGGGGAGATGAAGGAACCGATTAGGAAGCTTTGTCCGTCAACGTACTCGACTTTGGTGGAGTTTCAAAGATCCCGGAATGATAATGCTAAAATGCGCAGGTTGTTTACGAGTCAGCTAACGATAAAGAAAGCGCGCGCATGATAGTCGTAAGACTCGGGATTGGAGTTGTGCGCACGTTAGCCGAGGTTTCTTTTTGTGGTGGACGTTGAATTATTGAGAAGAAGAAACAACTTTACTTTAAGGTTTGTCTGCTTCTTATTGGTTTATTTACAGCCAAAAAGGCATAAAATGACAAAATTTCTTTTCTCTCGTGATGTCTGTAACACACCTTCAGATATGTATATAGTTAGACAATTTAATGTGAAATTTTCAAACTTTTAAAAATGTTACTGAGCATATTTATTTTTCTTTAATGTGGAGATAACATGATATATTCGCACTTAAGATTATGATTTTGTCTTATAATTAGTGATTTTTGTAACTACAATGCTAAAATTTAAATATGATTTAAGTTCGATAAAATGCCAAAAGGACATTTTTACTATTGAAATTTGAGCACTTTATGGTAGAATGGCATCTCTGTGTTTTAAAGAAAAAAAAAATGGCAGCCTCATGTACGATGTAGAAGGCTCTAGTTCCAGTTTCTGACTAGTCATGTTTGACAAAAGTCTAGTTGTGAATGGTTATGTGATATAGGAATGATCATTTTATAACAATATCAAAACTAGAACAATTCGGTGATTATAGTGTCCCATGAACAAAAATACGACGGATGCGCTCGGAGTATTCCATGTTAATTTAGAATAAGCATTTGTAAACATTTGTTTTCTTTGTGTGTTTATTGTGGTGAGTGTTAAGGATATGCATAACGATATATTAGATCAAAAATCGTGCTAAAATGTCTCAAGCACGATATTGCATTCCCATTGACTTCTAAAATATGAGTATTGTAAGCTTTTGGGTTTATACTTATGTTTTACGTATGAACAATTAGAATGTTTTATCATATAGTAATAGGTTTGGTAAACTGTCGATGTTTATCTAACTAGAATGAAAAATAAGTCAAAAAACAAGGATAGTTGGGTCAAGATTTTATAAGTAATATAAATCTGGACATTCTAAAACGTGATAGAGTTATGACGTGCGCGCGAACGTGGGGACAAATGGTTGGGACGCGATCGAGTGAGGGTGATTGGGCTCATGATGAGTGACCATGACTATGGATGGAAAATGTATAGAGAATAGAGACCATGCTACTTTGATGTTTACGGCCTTGTGTCCTGCATGTTAAGTATACGACGATATGTACCGTGACTTGGATAGAATTGTTGTGGTGAAGATATTCACACGAGATTACAAAACTATTAGCACGTGCCAAGGTTGTCTCAGATTCCAGAAAAAAATGTATAAAATTTCTATGTAGGTTAATGGGCTTGTATCAAAAACATGTACGAGGGTTATAAGCTCTTAGATCTAGATTTATGTTTTCCATCAGCTCCCTCTATTTATATTCAAGTTCATGGTAAAGTGATGATGCGTTTCTATGAAAGATGGATAAGAGGAATACCTTAAATGATTGCGGTCTTGAGATGGTCAAGATTCTCCTAAGCCTTTGCCTTTATGCAGAGATAGATAATGGTTTCATGTTTATACATTGTCACAATCGTATGCGCAGAGCACTTCTTTTACCAAACATGTTTTTTTTTTAACTAGGATGGGTTCGGGCCTTCGGCCTTAATCCCCTCTGAAGCCCGGAGCCAACCTTTGTATGTACCTGTTACGGCCCTGGACACTCCTCCCCGTCCGAGACTCGAACTCGTGACCTCTCAGACAAATGCCTGAGGTGTTACTAGTTGAGGTAGCTCGTCCGGGTTTTTACCAAACATGTTGCTATCAAGCATTCACTTCAAAATGCAAAATATGTATCCAAGTAACATACTTAATTTTAATATGATTTTTATTTCATTAATTTTTATATTTTGTGGTGTGTTTAATAAACCAAAATTGATTCAAATTTCATATATACATATTTTACCAATTAACTATTTGTGTTATTCGTAAAATATTTTTCATCACTCAAACATTATTCCATTCAACCTTTTTTTTAAAGCACACTTTTGGCATAAACCTTGTAAATTAATAGTATTTGAACTAACACCAAACCAAGTCTAAACTAAGTTTAAACTGAAATTTCATCGAGCCAAACTGTAACTAAATCAAACTACGAATAGTTTTGAATAACTTTTTTGTAAGTAATATGAAACCAGAATCTAAACGTAAACTGAGTTGCTTATTTTTAACCGATGTCATTTACAGGATACTTAAGATCTATTAGACCACCTCCAATGGAAAAAACCCAATTGGAGATGTTCTTAAGTTGTGTTTACAATTAGAATTATTCTTGGTATAGTTTTATTTTAAAAATATAATAATCTTGGTTTAAAACTTTTAATAGTGTTAGAAAACATAATACTAGATTTACTATTTTAAAACCCATATTTATTTGGTCCTTATATGTATATATACACACATAAATGTGTGTGTGTGTCCAACTAAATTATTCATATATGCTTAAAAGTCCAAAATAATACGTGTTAATCAAGTTGACAACGCTATATATATATATATATATATATATATATTTATATTTATTTTTTTTTATTTTTTTTGTGGTCACTAAGTTTAAATGGAAAAGAGTAATACACATGTGGTGATGATGGGTGGAGTTTAGTTCGTAAAATTAACTCAATCAACTCGAATCATTTCGAGCTCTGATGTGGCTCTTATTGTCGTAATTAAAAAAACAAAATAGGTACATTGACCAAAAAAAAAAAAAAAATAAGGAGTACTTTTTTAGCAACAAATCAAATAAAATAGGTACATAGCAGCAGTGTTACAAAAAAAAAGGTACATAGCAGCAGTGTTACAAAAAAAAAAGGTACATAGCAGCAATAAACAAACGAAAGATATTGACTGTTAATAATGCTGCATATGGTTAAAGTATTGTCGATAATTAAAGAATTAAAAATAGAAATGATAAAGTGAAGGTGTAGGCTGGAGATTCCATTATTATAAGGTTTCTTTAGGTCTCTTTGGAACTTGCAAGTCCCAAGGCCAACTAATAATGACCTCGATCTCTGCGCTAACTGGACCGCCCATCTACTCTTCCTTTATTTTATTTGATCTTAGCTTGTAGTTGTTAATACGTTTACACTTGTTCAATCACCAATCCTATAAACAAAAGGATTTGTGTTAGGGAAAACCAAACAATTTGCGTCAATAATCATTTACCTAGTAGTAAAATACACCAACTTGTTAGTATATTAAAAGGGAACTAAATTCGAGTAAACATTTAACCATTGATTGGCAGGTTTTGGATGCAGTTTCGGAATCAAAAGGTGATAGAGGGTTACTGCTGATCAGATAAGTTATTGTGAAATTTATCAGACTGTTTTTTTTTTTGTAACATTATCAGACTGTTAAATTTCATTTTAATGTTTGAAAACAAATTATAAATTATTTGTATTGATATAGAGCAACAATCTGAATTGCTAAAAAGGAAACATCAATTTGAAACCAACAGAAGCAGTGTTCAAACATTCATTTCCACTAAACATTTTCTAAAAAAAACGTTAACAATTTTAACCGCCTTTTAGATGATTTATTAGTAAATTAAATCAAAAAGATATATCTTAAGTTGAAGTATAAAATTTGAAAATTATTGTCTTATAATGTATTCTTCATTTATTCAAAACTCGTTCAAATTTTTTTTTATTATAGTAAATTAGTAATAATTAACTTTTTCCCCAGTTCTTCTTTTATTTCAGTTATAACTTTTGTGCAACTGCAATTCTCGGACTTGGTCGTGCCATTGCTTTTTTTTTTGGTTTAATGGTCGTGCCATTTCGTTGTATCCACTGACGTTAGCATATAAAAAGTGTCGAACTTTAACTTACAAAATTCTGAATGATTATTCTAATTATTGCACAAATTTTTCTTACCACTTTGTTATCAGTTAGAACAATTATTATTTCAACATTACCAGTCCACACTGTTCTCAACTACAACATAATATATTCTTGTTACGAAAAGTACAATGTGTTGATAAAAAAAAGGAAAAGTACAATGTTTACTTGAACAATCTCTCCATTGATGGAGTGTAAAATTTATAAAATCTGGGTTTGATAAAAAAAAAAAAAAAGAGAGGAAAAGTACAATGCATTTTGCTTTTTTTGCTTTTTGGACAGAAATTTTGTGCGCTTTGATCTTTGACCTCATCGCAACCTAGTTAAGAGATTAGTGGTAGTTTTAAAAGTTAAATGCACTGAAGAAAATCGTTATCATATCATCAAATTTCATACGACAGAGCGTTTGGATATGCACAAATTATTGTATTTCACTATTTCCATTCACCGTCGAAGATTTTTTTCAACATAATCAACATTCATGGGAAAGATTTTTTTTTTCAAATTTTTAATAGAAAAGTATATTTACAACGAAAAGTTAGTATACGTATGTTTAAATTGTTTTATATAAAATTATAAGTGATGAACTAGTTACATAAAAATTTAAAAAATAAATTTTAGTTTAAGATATACTAATACTTAATTTTCTTGGAAAAAATGTTTTGAAATTGAACTGTTAATCTCATGGGCTTGAGAGGGTTGCATTCACCCTCCCCTAACTCAGCCGATCCATGCATCTAAACCATCGAACTGTACAATGAAACCTAAAACTCACACGTATTTTATCAGAAAGTCAAATCTTGAACATTGCATATTCGAGGTCTGTAATGATCACCCTTCGGACATGTATGGTTGAACGGTATAAAGACTGAGGATTCTTCTTGGCTGCTTTGGTTGGTTAACTGATCACTGCTCATACCATCGTAGTTAATTGGTAATACGCATAAAACTATCATGGTCTACTCTATTTTTTCTCTGAAATAAAATTACTTTATAATAGAGTTGCTCATTGCTACAATGATCCTCTATTTTAGATTAAAAAATATAGTGATGAACAAAGAAAAAATTAGTTACTCTATATATAAAGCAAACATATTTTCTACTATATTAAAGAATGAAAAATATAGTACTATTAGAATTTTTTTATTCTAAACTCTCTTTTAAAGTAAAAAATAAAATAGAGTTAGAGATGTATTAGCGAGATTTACTTATTTATTCCTTGGCTATGAGCCAGCCAAAGCAAAGCTATATCAGACACTTCAATGACCGATACATAAGGACAATGCCAATATGGCCAGTACAGTTTCTCCAAATCATGTGTTTTATATTAGAACAAATTTGATCTTAACTTTTCAAAAAAAAACAAAAAAACAAATTTGATCTTAACACTTTGATACCATTTGACAATTGAAATAATGACTCAAAAGTTTCCGCTATAACGCTACAAACACTTTGACCCATCCGATGTGCTACATAAGTTCCTTGGTTCAAATCTTGTTTAAAGAGCGTTGATTCCTTGGATAATATTTTTGGAAAGGCCTAAAAAGAAATTATAATTGTAACTTTTTTCTTGCCAACAAAATAATTGTAACTTAAATACCTCTCTCAACCACGAAGATCTCATATAAGATTATTTGACTAACCAAGACGTACGAATCATTTTTATTTGAATAAAGTGTCACAAGTTGCCTAAGCTGACAGAATGTAATAACTCGAATATCAAATTAAAATATTCCAAGCAACAGTAAAAGATCTAACAAAATTGTCAAATATTGAAATATTTTTTGTTTCTTATCGATATATTATTATAATTGCTATGAATCTTTTAGTAAGTCTTAGCGGTACGGTTTACAACTAGACTTGAGCTGCAACAATATTCTTTTGTGAAAGCAAGCGGTCAAAAGACACAAAAATAACTTTATATTTATTTTAATAAACCCCAACAAGCCGTGCATGAAAATAAAAAGCATTTGTTTAAAAACTACCTATGATTCGGTACAAAATCCAAAACATTGAACATGAAATCAATAATTGTTATGATTATTCGCAAGCTAATACCATATATTATATAAACACTTGACAATGGAGAGATTAACCTATATATTTTACATATAAACATTTGAATATTGAAACTTGAACTTATTCATCATTGAAACTAGCTGATAAAAGCATGCACATGACTGACTAAATATAAGTATGTCAAACATTAGGCTCATAATACTAGTAATATAAAAGTTTTGAGTTACATGGTCATATACTTTCATTAATAAATGTGTAATACAAGTGTATTAATGATTACTTATGTCGGTAAATTTCAACGTAATAGTAGATCAAAGTGATGATGGTTAGTAGTAAGTAGTGTAGGGGGTTAGTTTCTCTGTATTTCTGATTAATGACTTTTAATATTTTATTTTTATTTTTAAAATTATGTTTTGGATTTTTATTATTGTATTTTATTGTACAATCAATATATAAATGGTATATTGTATAGAAAACTAAAATATATGTTGGATTTTTTAATTGATGTTTTACATTTTATTATTGTATTTTATTGTACAATCAACATAATTCTCTAAATTAAAAAAAAATAAAACCTAACATAAAATATGTATTTATTTTTCTTAATATGCAAAAAAAAATTAAAATATCATTCTTTTAAGGATAATTTTTTCAAATAGTCATTTTTAAGTTTTTGTCACAAAATAGCTCTCAAGAAAAAATGATCAAAATAATTTTTTTTTTATTTTGAAAATTTTAATGTTTATTTTTTTTTTTTTTTTTATTTTGAAACCTTATCCGCAAAACTCAACTCTTTAACTCTAAACTCTAAGTGTATATTAGTTAACACTAAGGTAAAAATATATATTTTAGTCATTTTATCCGTTAATAAAATTTATTTTGGTCACTTTCTTCGCAAATAGCTATTTTTTGTGACAAAAACTTAAAAAAAAGTTATCTTCTTCTTTCCAAGACAAAAAATATTTAAATATTATTATTTACATTATAATTTTAAACGCTAATTTATTTAGAAAATATTATGAGCTTCACTTCCACGGATTATAAAAATAATTTCAATGCAATATGGTATGCAAATGATAGCCCTAAGCTAGATAGATTTTTGAAATATTTTTAGCAGACAAACCTAGTTCGTAAATTATAAAACAAGAAAATAAATAATGAAAGCCTGTGTCTCGAGGATTTTATTTTTTAAATAAATAAATAAGATAACACCAAAATGAAAGTTGTCACTGTCAGCCGATTGCTCTAATTCGAATAATCCTATATATTAACAGAAGTCATGAATTTTTTAACGTGTGATTTTTTAATTTGAACATCACTTAAAAATCTTACTAAATGTATTTTATTAAAACTAATAATATATAGAATCTTTAAAATAATTTAATCATAATATCTTTTGATATCTTTTCATTTTAATAGTATAGATATATTTATTTTAAAATTCTAACAAATCTGTTTTCAAAGATTTTTACAAGATCTTTATTTTTGAAATTATATTTAAATATTTTCACTAATTTTAAAATTCATTTGGAATATTATTATAAATTAATATATTTAGTTATCATTTATAAAATGAAAAATAAAAAAATCTATAATATTTTATCTATTATATAATCTTAATCAATCATATTAAAATAAATTATCATATTGAGCTAAATATAATAAAATTGTATTAAATTTATAAATTTATGAATTTTAGTTTCGTAATATGTTCAAAAATAAAATCTAATACGTTGGTAAGATGAGTTAACATTAACAAACAATATAATACATGTATAAAAATTAACATGTATTTCTTCAAAGCTAATAATATAAAATCTTTATAACTACTTTAATCATATATTTTCATTTTAAATATAATATAATATATATTTATATATTATATTTTAAAAGTTCTAATAAATTTGTGTAAAAATATTTTAACAGTAACTTAATGTATTTTAAGTTATCGTTTATAAAATAAAAAATAAATAAATTATATTATATTTTATCTGCTTTATAGTCATGATCATGTTAAAATACAATTATTATACTTAAATAAATATGATAAAAGTATATTCAACTGATAAATATATAAATTTTATTTTCATAAATATAAACTATTTATTTTTAAAATATAATATGAAGATCGAACGGCTTAAAACTAACAAAGTATATAATACATGTCTAAAAATTGACATATGCTAGACTTTTGTATATACAAGAATATATTATCTAAAATAAATAAGCATGAAAAATATTAGTAAAAAGAAATCCAGCTTTGAAAAACGGGTCCGAATTTAACATAAATTAAATACAAAATAATTTTCAAATATGTTTTTTCTTGAAAATATTTTTTTTTAATAACTAAATGCAAATACAATAAGATAAATCTATAATAAGAACTGACAAATTATATGGTTTTAAAAAATTGATTAAATGTCATTCAAAAAAATAATTTATTAATTATAACATATAAATTATAAAATTGTTGTATTTGAAATAGTTATATAAACATTTAATTATATGATTAACGTTAAAAATATATACCACTTATGTTCTAAAATAATAATTTATGTATAGAAAAATAAAAACAAACATCTGCGCGGTTGCGCGGATCAAAATCTAGTTACGTATTAAACTTAAACCTTACAGATTTAACCCAAAAAAATCAACTAATATTTGAAACTAAAACCTTTTCACACAAAAATTAAAAGAAAAACCTGCAAATGATAATGCTTGGCTATGAGTTTACAAAAAAAAAAAAAAAAAAGATAATGCTTGGCTATGGCGGTGTTTATGTTAAATGATGATCAAAAAGCTCTTATTTTTATGCAAGCGTGGGATATAAATCCACATCCTTTTCTAGATTTTTATTTTCCTTCTCTTTTCCCCTTTCTTCTAAAAAGCCACTCATCTGCTCTCTCTCTCTCTCTGTGCAGCTGAAGAACAGAGAAAAAGGGTTTTGTCATCTGACCAAAGGACCCATTTCAATAAAGTTTTCTTTGGCGAGAAACTGAGGAAAAAGTTTGAAGCTTTGAACAGAAAGTGGCACAGATTCTGCGAAATGGGTATCTTTTCTCCCGTCTCTTTTTAACTTCATTACCTCCTTAAATCTGGTCTAGGTTTTTTTTTTTTATCAAAGCTCTGTTTTTTTTTCTTCTTCTAGGGTTTCGTACAGAACAAATCATGATCTTTTAATGAATCTTTGTTTTTGTTCTTCCGTTATATGAAATCAATTCAATTGGTTCTCTCTTACAGGTGGATTGTGCATCTCTAAAGACCAATGTGGTTGTGTTTGTGTGGGAACTTCTTTTGTTTTGTAGCTGTCTGAACTTGATCCTGGAGTTGGGTTTTGGTTTAGTATCTGTTCAACAAGTTTAGGAGAGAGATGGATGTAAGTGAGAAAGATGAGTTGAGGAATGGTAATGATACAACTGTGAACTATGTTGAGTCTGCTAATAATCCACCTCCAGATTGGAGAGTCTCTGGTTCTAATCCGGTCTCTGATTCATATCCTACAGAGAATCTGATCTCCTCTTCTCAGATGATGGAGACTCTTTGGTATGATCCAGCAAACGTTCAAGCTGTGGGTTATGGTGGCTTCAACGGTGGTGGTAACCCCTCTTCTTCGTCTTCCTTTAGGGCTAATATCGATAGATCTCTTGAAACGGGTTGGAGTCTACCTAACTTGTTGCCTCCCAAAGGCGGCAACGGGATGTTCTTGCCAAACGCTAGTAGCTTCCTGCCTCCGAGTATGGCTCAGTTCCCGGCTGATTCAGGATTCATAGAGCGTGCGGCGAGGTTTTCGCTCGTCAGCGGTGGGAGTTTTAGTGATATGATGAATCAGCAGCAGCCACTTGGGAATCCGGAGTCGGTTGGTTTGTTTCTTCAAGGGCAGTGTCCAAGTAGTGAAGTGAATGTTGTTGGTGTAGCTCACAATGATGCATCTGCGGCAATGAAAGAGACTAATAAACAGAATGTTCCTGGTTCGGGGAATGTATCAGAGGATACTCAGTCTAGTGGTGGTAATGGTCAGAAAGGTGGGGAGACTTCTTCCAAAGGCTTTGACTCAAAGAAGAGAAAAAGAAATAAACAGGTAGAAGATTTGAAGTTTTTTACTCTTTTTATTTGGTTCTCTCTTTGACATTTTGGTGATGTATCTGTTGTGTAGAATGCTGAAGCAGATCAGTCAAACAGATCTCAGCAATCTGAGGAAGAACCAGACAACAATGGTGGTGGTGATAAGAAGAGGAATGATGAGCAGAGTCCAAACTCACAGGGGAACAAAACAAACAGTGGGAAACAACAGGGGAAACAAGCTTCTGATCCTAAAGATGGATATATTCATGTGCGTGCGCGTAGAGGCCAGGCTACAAATAGCCACAGTCTTGCAGAAAGAGTACGGTTTCTTAAGCCCTCTTGGAAGTTGAATAGAGAAGCATTCTCTGATTACTTGTTTGTGGTTTTAGGTGAGGAGAGAAAAGATCAGTGAAAGGATGAAGTTTCTTCAAGATCTTGTTCCGGGCTGCAACAAGGTAAGAGTCTTTTATACATGCTGATGTGTAAGAAGTGAAGCAAAGCTAATGCAGAAAAACTGAAGTGGTGTTTTGAGTTTCCAGGTGACTGGAAAGGCAGTTATGCTTGACGAAATCATTAACTATGTGCAATCTCTGCAACGCCAAGTTGAGGTATGAAGTTTCATCATTGTCAGCTATGTCCTCTTTTGTGTTGCTTCTTGTGATAATCAATTTGCTTCTCTGTATTGTTTAAAACAGTTCTTATCGATGAAACTAGCAACTGTGAACCCACAAATGGACTTTAACCTTGAAGGTCTTCTTGCCAAAGATGTAAAGAGATCTTATGAATTCTCCTTATCATTTATACTCATCATAAGATTCTTCTGATAAAACCGAATCCTATACACACAGGCACTTCAACTACGAGCTGGTACGTCATCTGCAACACCGTTTCCTCCAAATATGCCAATGGTTTATCCTCCTCTACCACATGGATTCATGCAACAGACCCTTTCATGCATGGGAAGGACCGTTAGCTCTCCATTGTCTCCCCCAATAAATGGTGGATACAAGCGACAGGTATTGTATAACAGGGTCTGAAATCTGTAGAAATGAGCTCATAATCTGATTCTGTTTTTGTAATAATAGGAAGCAAATGGATGGGAAGGTGATCTTCAAAATGTGATACAGATTAACTATGGAGCTGGTGATGTCCCACCCGACTCTCAAGCAGCAGCTACAGGTGAAAACTGAAACCTCTTTGTTACTTTCTTTACAAACCTTGAGGAGAATTGTTTTGCTAAAACTGTCTGTTTTTGGTTTACAGATGCATCTCTTCCATCTTCAAACATGAAGGTTGAGCCATGAGATTTTCTTTCTGTTAGATAGAATGTTATATTCTTGTAATCTTTCTTTTAAATTTACTGTGTACTATATGATGTATTAACGAGTACTACTAGTCTACTACTGCTACTAATAAGCATTTAAGATTAGGTAAAACGATTATAATCTGTGAGCTGGAAATGATTAGAAATATAGTACCTTTTTGTAAGAGAAGTTATGTTGGTATCCTGTCCTCTGTTTGTCATAAAACATAAAACTGACAGCTGCATCTTCCCATCAAAGATATAGACAATACATGCGACCTATCTAGATTTGATCTTGAGAAAGGAAAATTCAGATTGAGAGCTAGTTTCCGTTGTTAAACTGTTGTAGTATTTTAATCCTTGGTGGGTCACTCACTATATATGTTAAGTTGAGTGGCCGGAGAGAAGATCTTTAAGATGACGTTAACATAAAAGCCAGGGCCGTCTCAATTAATTTTCGGACCCTGTTCAAAAATATTAGCTGTATAATTAATAATGTAATGAAATAGTTTTATATATATATATGTATATTTACTGTTTTTTTAAACATTATATGCTCTAAATTTAGATTTATATATTTTTTAAAAATTTTAGACGGTAATTTATATAATATTTTTAAAAAATTATTAATTATTTTTTGTTTTTTTGATTTGGAGATTGTTCCAATTGAACGTGCTATTAGACGGCCTGATAAAAGCACAATAATGTAACGTGCCATTTTTCCCTTGGTTCATGCAGTAGTATAACTGAGGAAACTATTAGAAAACTTAAGTGAAGAAGACCCTATCCACGTTCCCATCATCAATCTATCTTCTTCAAGTGAGAGAGCCATTGATCTCTGTTCATTACCACAGACATCTCACCAACCACAGACCACCACAATAAGTATCGTCTTAAACAAAGGACTTAAAGAACAGTCGAAAAGTCTTCAATGTTAAAGCCAAGAACCGGTAAAGAACCCTAAAACTTTCTTGCTGGTAGGAGGGAAAATGTATTGAAAGTAGTTACAATCCTATAACTGAACAGTATCCCCACCCAACTCGACTCTATAGGGCATCTACATTGATGAATTCCAAGGGGAGTTCACCCGGATTTCGAGAAAAAAAAATATTAAAATAATAAAAATCAGTGAACCTGTCCAAGGGGAGTTCACTCCAGTGAACCCGGATCGTCACTGTAGCGCGAGCCCCACGACACGTGACGGCCCGCGATTGGTCCTATTAATAATTTTTTTTTTTTTTTTTAAAACAAAAATCAAATAAAAAAAAAATAATAATAAAAAATGTTTCGTGAACCCCTTTCCATGGGGTTCACTAATGCCTCCATAAAGGTTTGTCATCCACACACCCGGGTCCTCTCCTCGTGGGTTGTGCCTTGCTTTTTAATTAGCTAATTAAAACGTCTTTAATTATTATAAAAATCAGATTTTTGTAACCGCATAACTCACAAAAGAAAAAAAAAAGAATGAATGAGAAGAAGGAGCTCCCGGAGAACATGAGAGAAGACAGTTTAAATGAAGAAACCAAGTGTTTAATCTCATCCCTTCCTTCTCACAAAGATTTTCTAGGGAAGCAGCTATACAACTACCAAGGATGTTGGTACTACCCCAACACTCTTCAAGGAGTTTTAAATTTCCAGAAAGGTTTCAAGCCTCAAGAAACCGATATAATCCTCGCTTCTTTCCCTAAATCCGGCACCACTTGGCTCAAAGCCCTCACCATCGCTCTCTTTGAGAGATTCAACAACACTTCTTCTTCTAATCATCCCCTTCAGTCCGATAATCCTCATGGCTTAGTACCCTTCTTGGAGATGAGTCTTTATCACAAAACCTCAACACCTGACCTGACCAAGTTCTCATCATCTCCGAGGCTGTTCTCGACTCACATGCCCTTCCATACGCTTCAAGCACCCTTCAAGGACGACTCCTCTCGTTGCAAGATCGTGTACGTGTGTAGGAACGTGAAGGACGTGTTGGTATCTCAATGGTATTTCAGGTGCGCTTATCTTGGAAAAGAGGTAGAAGACAAAAGCATTCTCGAGTCTTCGTTTGAGTCATTATGCAGTGGAGTTGGCTATTTTGGACCCTTTTGGGAGAATGTATTGAGCTACTGGAGAGGTAGCTTGGAAGATCCTCAACATGTTCTCTTCATGAGGTACGAGGAAATAAAGTCAGAGCCCTCTGCTCAGGTTAAGAGACTTGCTGAGTTTTTGGGTTGTCCATTCACTGAGGAAGAGCACGGGTCTTTGGACAAGATCTTGGAACTTTGCTCTCTACGTAGTTTGAGCAGTATGGAGATCAATAAGACTGGAAAAACTTCGAACAATCTAAATCACTCTAGTTTTTTTCGCAAAGGAGAAGTCGGTGACTCCAAGAATCATCTCACTCCTGAGATGGAAACCAAAATCGACATGATCATCGAGGAAAAATACAAAGGCTCCGGTTTTAAATACTGAGTGAATGTATGATTTGTGCTTTCCTTTAATGGAATTGTACTAATAATAGTAATAATTCATTACTGATGTGTGATTTGTGCTTTCCCTTAATGGACTACTAATATAAATTATAATCGAATAATTCAAGTCATTCTGGAAAAGGTTATGACCGTTTACTTTGCCTTAGAGCATCTTTTATCGCTCAAAAGTGAGCGTTTCTTAGGAGGGGGAGCCCACGAATGTGGAAAAAACCGTGTGTTATGTGGGCAAAATAAGTGTAGTTTTTGCACTGTTCACAGTTTCCACCGACACACGGCGGTCCACGATTGGTGTATTTTTTAATTTTTTTTAATTTTTTTAATCAGAAAAAAATAAAACAATAAAAAATTTAAGAAACCCTTAATGGGGTTTAGGGATAAAGATGCTCTTAATTACTTTTACTCTCGTTCTACATAATAGTCAATACATGATCATTTATTCATTTTACTTTATATGTAGGTGTATGGATCCTTGCATGGTAAATGTCTTGAAACTGAAGATTTTTGTAAACCATAGCTTCAGTTTTAAAAACTGAAGCAATGATCGAAACTGCATGTCGTCCAAGCTTTTGATTTTTATTTAAAACCGATATAACATTGTTCATATTTTTGTCCTTCTGCGGTTAATTTTTTATTTTTTTTTTTAATAATCGTAGTGATCCGGCGACCGAGGTTAGCCGACTAATCCCACGAGACCCATGGCACTCCACGTATTCTTGCGATTTAACGCTAACCCGGGTGACCACACGGGGTTTCGAAGCCGGATCCGTATTGGAGCTGTTGCTCTCTTAAGACCACTAGCCCACCACCGCGTGGTTTTTTTTTAAATTCGTTTTACCTATCTTGTATTTGACAAATATTTGAAAGGTTTAATGAAATTAGCAAAAAAAAAAGAATTACAGTTGTAAAAACAGTAATATGATTCACTATATTACTAGATTAGACCTTAAAATTAAACTATGCTAATAAAATTTCTATACAAAATATATTATATGACACAATTAATCTTGAAAACAAAGGTGATAATAGATTTACTTCTTGAGTCGATCTGTTGATATAATGACCTAAAAATAGTCCATGCACTAATAAAATTTTCATTTTCATGCTTATTAAGATGTCTCATCCTCCCAAAATAAGAATTATCAAACAGTAAAACATTACTATTTTTGTATTTTATTTTTGATATATTTAATTACAAATTATTTTAGTATTCTTAATTATTATTATTTTTTTTTTGCTTATTTGATAATTAATTTTTTTAAGTATAACTTCCATGTTATCAGATTTCACCAGCAAATGAACAATGTATGAGTCACATTTTTAGCGTGGCGAATAAGTAAATTATTTTCAAAATTTAATGTGTTTGTAAATTTTTTTGGTCATCATGTGTTGATAAAACTAGTTGGTTTAAAATGCAAGCTAGATTTTGATACGCACGTCCATATGCGGATATTTTTCATTTTCTAAATTTATAATTTTATATTATTACAAATATTTTAAATATATAATTTTATTTTAGTGTTATATATTGTGTATCTTTATAATATTATTATTTATATTTATTATTTAGAATTATTAATATATAGTAATTTGTTTAATATATTTTACTTTGTTATTAATTTTTATTACTTAGTAATATATTTTCGAGTTAGGTACAATGAAATAACAATCTAAAATAATCAAATAGAGAATCTCATTTAAAATATGTTTTTTTCTTCAATTTATACACTTTGCATATAATACATCTTTAAAATTTGTTTATTTATATTATAGAAAATATATATGTTTAAGATATTTTATATTTACTTGTTGTGTTTAAAAAAATACTTTAACATATATCATTTTAGTATTTTACGAGATTTATAAGTAAATACACTTATTTTAGTATTTTAGATAATATAGCCCTATTATTTTAGTAAATTTCAAAATTGTATATTTTGTCAAGAAAAATTTGAAGTTTGGAAAATTACATGAATTTTGAATTTATTTTATTACTATATTAATATATTATTTTATAAAAAATATTTGAATTTTGGTAAAAAAATTGAAATTTCTCTCAACAGATTTTGTTATAATTAAAAAAAATTATAATTAAAATTTGATATGCTTGTCATTAATATTTTAATGAACTATTAAAATTTCATAGTGTTCTAATAACATATTTTTAAAATAGTAAATGAACTAAATGTTAGTTATATACTATTATAACTTTTGTATATAAACATTTTTAAACAATATATTATTTAGAGTTTCAAAAAAAAAGATAATATATAGTTGTAGGTATAAAAGTTTAACCTATGTTAATAAATTTATTTTTTGTACAAAAATATTATATAGTTTACAGTATGATGAGTGATAATTTATTTGATATAACTTTGTCATATATTAATTTTAGCATTTTTTTTTTGAATAGAATGTTAATAAAACTAGTTGGTTTAAAATGTAAGTGTTTGAAAACCTGAGTTTAGTGTTTTTTGATGATTTAAAATACAATTTTCCATATAAAAATACGACATAACCAAAAAAAAACAAGTTATTATTTTCAATTTTTAGTACCATGAAAATATACTTTATTTTATTTAGCGTGGCCACTTTAAACTTTAAAACATCCAATAAAGTGAGCAGTACAGACAATGGCGTCGAACTACTACTCTGCTCAGATAAAGCAATGCCTTGAGTTCGGAACTAGAAACCAAAGCCGCCACTTGAAAACCATCCACGGACACATCATCAAAACCCTTCTCTATCCAGAGACAATCCTACATAACAAAATCATCCACGCGTATGCGAAAATCAGAAACTCAACTTATGCTCGCCGAGTGTTCGACGGAATTCCCCAACCAAACCTCTACTCCTGGAACAGTCTCCTCATGGCCTATTCTCAATCCGGGCATCATCTCTCAGAGATGGAACGTACCTTCAAAAGGCTTCCAGAACGTGATGGTGTCTCCTGGAACTTGCTAATCTCCGGCTACTCCCTGAGTGGGCTTGTGGGTGAAGCCGTCAAGGCTTATAACACGATGATGAAAGATGGGTCTGGTGATTTTTTGACAAGGGTTAGCGTGATGACAATGCTGAAACTTTGTTCCGACAATGGGCGTGTTGGTTTGGGGAAGCAAGTTCACGTGCAGGTTGTGAAACGTGGGTTTGAGTCTTATCTTTTAGTTGGGAGCGCGTTGATGGATATGTATGCTAAAGTTGGTTGCATCTCTGATGCAAAGACGGTTTTCTACGGTTTAGAGGATCGAAACACGGTTATGTACAATTCGCTGATGGGAGGGTTGCTTGCGAGTGGAATGGTCGAAGATGCTAAGAAGCTGTTTCAAGGGATGGAGAAAGATTCAGTCTCTTGGACAGCTATGATCAAAGGGCTTTCTCAAAACGGACTGGAGAAAGAGGCTATAGAGTTTTTCAGAGGGATGAAGATGGAAGGGTTGGCGATGGATCAGTTTACGTTTGGGAGTGTGCTACCTGCTTGTGGGGGAATAGGAGCGATAGAGGAAGGGAAAAAGATTCATGCTTGTGTTATCAGGACCAATTTTCAGGATAACATATACGTAGGGAGTGCTCTCGTTGACATGTACTGCAAGTGTAAGTGTATAGACTACGCAAAGACTGTTTTTGATGGGATGAGGCAGAAGAATGTTGTGTCTTGGACAGCGATGGTTGTGGGTTATGGCCAGTGCGGTCGTGCTGAAGAAGCTGTTAAAATGTTTTTGGAAATGCAAAGAAGTGGAGTTGAACCAGATCATTATACGCTTGGACAAGCGATCAGTGCGTGTGCCAACATATCTAGCTTAGAAGAAGGCTCCCAGTTTCATGGAAAAGCTGTAGTGTCTGGCTTTGTACATTACGTCATCGTTTCAAACTCGCTGGTGACTCTGTATGGAAAATGTGGGAACATCGATGATTCCACTAAGCTGTTCAACGAGATGAGTTTCAGGGATGAAGTCTCTTGGACCGCGATGGTTTCCGCGTATGCTCAATTTGGAAGAGCCATCGAGGCTATTGATTTGTTTGACAGAATGGTACAACATGGACTAAAACCTGATGGAGTGACATTGACCGGTGTTATCTCAGCTTGTAGTAGAGCAGGGCTAGTGGAGAAAGGACAGAGATATTTCGAGTTAATGACAAATGAATATGGAATAGTACCGAGTAATGGTCACTATTCTTGCATGATCGATCTCTTCAGTCGATCTGGAAGGTTAGAGGAAGCCATGAGTTTCATAAATGGGATGCCTTCTCCCCCAGATGCGATTGGTTGGATCACTTTACTCAGCGCATGTAGAAACAAAGGTAACTTAGAGATAGGTAAACAGGCGGCTGAATCACTCATAGAACTAGATCCTCATCATCCTGCTGGCTATACCTTATTGTTAAGCATATATGCTTCAAAAGGGAGATGGGACTGTGTGGCAAAGTTAAGGAGGGAGATGAGAGAGAAGAATGTGAGAAAAGAACCTGGACAGAGCTGGATCAAATGGAAAGGGAAACTGCACAGTTTCTCAGCGGATGACGAGTCAAGTCCATACTTAGATCAGATATATGCTAAGCTCGAGGAACTGAACCAAAAAATCATAGAAGATGGTTATAAGCCTGATACTAGTTTTGTTCAGCATGATGTTGAGGAAGCAGTTAAAACAAAGATGCTGAACTATCACAGTGAAAGACTCGCCATTGCTTTTGGGTTAATATTTGTACCCTCTGGCCTACCTATCAGAGTAGGGAAAAACCTTAGAGTGTGTGTGGATTGCCATATTGCCACTAAACATATCTCCAGAGTCACTGGTAGAGAGATAATTGTTAGAGATGCTGTTAGGTTTCACCGTTTTAAAGATGGAACTTGCTCATGCGGAGACTTCTGGTAGGCATGATGATTCCTCACTGCGAATCTAACAAAATCAGAACAGAGTAGGGAAGTTTCAGTTGTTCTGCAAGCTCGAATGCTTGGAATAGGAGCCGCTCCATCACCTACCTGAAGACTTTAACAGATAGAAGAGGAACAAGTAAGACTTTCTCACTTTGCTTACACTATGTTCTCGGTTTCTGATCCTAGACTTCTCATTTTATTGATGCTGATACAATGTCAGCAGGATTCTAAAGCTGATCAGTTAACTGCACGGAGCTCCAGTTGAGTGAATTGGCCAAGAGATTACAACAAGGCGCATCCATATATAGTTCAGCTACAAGATTGAAAAAGATGGAGAGCATAGATGGTAAGACCTAGCTGGATTTATGATGGCGATACAAGAATCCGTTTTGGCTACCAGAGAAACTATAGATGATGTAGTACCTAGTGGTCAAGGGCTTGCTAAAGATTTTTTTCTACTTAACGTTGGATTTAGATAATCAAATTGAATTTCCTAAGATGCTTGACAACTTAATAACATTTTTCGATCATTTTATTTATTCGACTACAAATGATATATGTTATCATTTTATTTTGATTTTTTTATTCTAGCAAAGACAGAACCATATAAAAAGCTTGCATTATATAGTCTACTGATTTCTGTGGAAATTAATGTGACAGAGCTTTTAGCCACTCGAGGCATCCAATGTTGAAGGGAAAAGAGATAAAAGGTAACTTTCTTAGCAAATTGTTGAAGCTTAAGGAAGCACTTCTTCCTCTTATCAAATGCTCATTGGTGAGCATGTTTTGGTTTGACAATAGACAAACTTTGAACCCTTTTCTTACTTTCGTCGCAGACTATGGCCCAAGAGGGTTCACAACAGGAAAAAAGAGGTGAGACCTATGCATATATATAAATTGACAATCTGGCTGTCACGAGGATGTCAAGTTAAAAATCTCCGTTATTGGTGTGTGACAACAACGTAAAATCACTTTCAAACTGAAAAATATATACACTGAGTACAAAGAGAGGAATAAATCATAATAGTCAGGCCCTACGGGGTTTCAGATGTCACTCTTTCTGTCATATAGACAGAGAAACTTGGCATCTTGTCCAAACGCCTCAAGATATTTTCTGCCATCTGCCTTGTGTTACCATCTCCACGATGAAAGGCGCTAACCAACATACCTGACAGCATCCTATCTTGTGATATGCCAAATGCATACCTTTGTCCACCTCTAATTAAGAACTTGTCAATCATCCAAAACGCTTTTTGCAGTAGAGACTCTTTCTTGTGTTCTTTGACCGCATTTATAATGAGTTCTACTGCATTCATTCCACTCAGCATGTTTAAACTCTGCTCCACATCAACTTTGTCATCCAATAGCGTGCATATAGCTGATAGTGCTGACTCCACTACCTCCGTTTTATCACTCTGCAAACATGCTAGCAGCTTCGTGACTGCATTTGCTTCAACCAAGCAAAACGTGGCTTTTGCAGAACATACCCCTCTGTGGATTGCGCATGTCTCTACTTGCTTCTTTTTAGATGAACGTAGTGAGAAGGACCTAGGCATACTCAATGATCCCATGAACTTCGTGTTCCTAACTTGTGGTGCCCTTGATAAATTCATAGTTGTAGATGATAGATTTTCTAATCCAGTCGCTGATAACCTTTGAACTTCATCGCTTGATGTTTTCATCAATAAATCAGCAAACACTGATGTCAAATCATGGTTTTTGGCTAGGTACATCATTTGAGGCTCATACAGTGTAGTTGTGAATCTCACTAAGATGCCAACGAGACCTTCGAGGAAATCAGTTGCGTACCTGCTTGTTCGCGTTCCACTTCTCTGAATCAGATGGATTGCATGCAGGATTTCAGACACTATGCTCTCGTTGACAAGTGCTAGGTTAAGAGTCAGATTTTGGTGAGGCAGTTTAGCAAGTAACTTGGCTGAAACAGCATGTTTCTCCGTTATCAGATTTGCTTCTGCTGGGCACTGGATAAGATTCTCTGGCTGGCCTCTCGTTTTACATAGTCTCTCCGATAGCGTATGACCGATGAAGGGTGTAAGTGCAATGAGAAGCTTCAAGGCTCCAACCCCCAATTCTTCATGAGGATTGTTGATGAGTTCTATCATGGCAAAGCTTGCATCGGTTTCTTTGATCACCGAGACAATAGTTGCCATTGCTCTGGGTGATTTAGACAAGGATAGAAGAATCCTGATCAAATCAATATTTAGATCATCTGGGCTTGAGTTTTTGAGCATTTGGATGATGTTGTATACAAAGTAATCCGAGCCTAGCGTGTGGCCTGTGGTATTCACCTCAAATGTCTCATGCTCCACCCCAGATTCTAGTATGTTTGCAAGTATTGTAGCAGCTTCGTTCCTGGAGTTCATCAGATCACTGAACATCCGCTTGGTGAAAATCTCTTCAACCATGATCTTGATGATGCCTACTTCTACCAGTATTTGCTTGTTGGGGTGATACAATGAGATATGAGCAAGAGCTTTGAAAGCGGCTCTTCTAGCCTCGATGTTTTCACTTTGCACCAGCCTGAGGAGCGCAGGGCAAGCCTTCTCAGCTACATTAATCTTCTTCTCATGTCCAATATCAATTTCTACAAGGTATGCAGCCATTACCACCTGCGTCTCTTCACTCCCTGCATTAACAAGCCTTATGTTTAGATGAAGTCCAAATATATAGTTCCAACATAAACTGATGCATCATTATTGTTGATCATTTCACTGCAGGTTTATGCTTGTATAAGTTAGGAATTACCTTCGGCTAGATGAATGAGAAGAGGTTCTAAGAGCCCACTCTCTGCCATTTGCTTGATATTGTGAGGGAACTTCTCTAGATTTTTTAAGATTTGGTCTGCTGTTTCAGACGCAAAGGCATCCGACTCTTCGTTGTACTTTGAGGTAACTAGCATCAATATTGCCCCTGTAGCATTCCCAATCTTCTTACATGCATGTTGAGATTTCGAAAGCTCAAGCAGTAAGGCTAGTGCTGCATGTCTTACAGTCTGGTGACTGCTTCCCAAAAATTTGATCACGCATGACATAGCTAACGTATTCACAATCATTTCCTGTAAGATAACTTTGAGATATAAAAAAAAACATTGAAACAGGAACTAGCTGTGTCTAAAATGCAACTTTAAGTAGTGTAAATGAAAGAGGTCGAACCTTTCCTTCATCAGTGTCTTCATCTGCTAGTGTCTTTAACAATTGTAGCAGTTCATACCTCACATCTTTACTTCTGTACGATAGGTATCTGTCAAGCAACTGAATGATCCCAGCTTCACGGACTTTTAACTTGTTGTACTCTTTCCCTTCACAGGTCATTTGCAGATCCCTTAATGCATCGATAACCATGCTTTCTGAACCGCCTAAGGATAAAGCTGCGTGAGCCACCTTGATTCTTGCTGCCTCGTTTCGCACTTTCCATTCTCCAATGATGGTTTTCAAGACAAGATTGGGACTTAATCCGGTTGTCAACTTTTGCCCTGTGACCGGACAGCTAATCTCGTCCGAGTCTCCAAATTTGTCAAACCACTCTGTCACTGCTTGTCTTTCGCAGGTTACTCCTGTTTCAGTGGTGACTGGATCTTCCATTACTTCTTTGGTCAACGGGCAGATGAATGCTTGGTATGGTGGCTCCATGAACTGTGTCACCTGTGGTAACATTGACAAGGATTCGCTAAGAGTTCCGTACTTTCTCTGCCTGCTGCTAACGTTCGTGCTCCGGATTGAGATATCTGGTATCTCGCTCATTTGTGATTGTGATTCACTCTGAGTTCCATACTTTCTCTGGATGCTGCTAACATATGTGCTCTGGCTAGGGATATCAACTATCTCGCTCATTTGTGATTGTGATTCACTCTGAGTTCCATACTTTCTCTGGCTGCTGCTAACAATTGTGCTCTGGCTTGGTATATCTGGTATCTCGCTCATTTGTGATTCACTCAGATCCCCATACTTTCTCTGGCTGCTAACGTATGTGCTCTGGCTTGGGATATCTGGTTGTGATTCACTCAGGTAACTTGCATAGGAAACTTCAGGATCACTAGGATAGAGATCTGTCTCTATTTGCTCCTCTGACACCAACTCCTCCTGTGTCCGCCTCTCAGAAATTTTCTGCTGAATATTCTGTAAAATCTCACTCTTACTACCATCTCCAATGTTAGCGTTCTGCATCTCATTTGAAAGAGACTGGACAACCACTCCTATGTATTCTTCCTCGTCGATTATCGCTTCAGGTATGGACTGCAGAGTTTCACCAATCTGCTTCACAACGCCTTGAAAGCCTGCCTCAATGCTTGTCAGATCAGTGGTTGATTCTGGTCCGTTGCTTTCTTGAGTTATCTCGAGGAGGTACTTGGCTGCTTCTATACTCTCGGATAGTGATTCAATCACATCCGTTGGACATGTGATGGAACTCTCTCCTGTCTGTATCTCCATTAGCACCACTGAGACTCGATAAAAGTAGCATGCACATTCAAGGAAGCTCCCTGTTTCTGATTTTAAGAGCTCCAAAGATCTGATCACCTCGGAAATGGACTCCAACAACGATCCAATCAATGTATCATTTGTAGTTATATCTTCTTGGGTCTGAGATTATATTGCACAGATAAGGAAAAGGGTGAGAGATTTGATTGGTTTGAGAAATTGATATGATTCAAGAAACGAATGATTTTTGAAGGTGCAAAAGGAAACAAGACAAGATTGAAAAAGAGTTCTTACCGACATACCATTTGTTCAAGGCTGGTTTTGTCTCACTCTGATTACCAAGTCTCTGATCTAGCAAACGACTTCAAGGAAACACTTGGTCCTCTGTTTCATGGGAGAAGTTGGAACCCACTAAAGGTAAATTTGTTGTGCTGATGATGATGGAGGAGACGACTTTTTTAGCAGTTAGTGGGGACACAGTCATATTGCATAGGACTCTGTAAAGAAGTTGAAGTATTCAAATCAGAGAGTCCTTTATTCAAGTCTTACCTTGTTCGTCCATACAAAGCACCAAACATAATCGTTCCAAAAAATATTTATCAGGATTTGGTTGACTTTTTTTTTGGCTCTTCTTGCACTTAACTTCTTCAGATTGGTCGGACCACACGCCCGGGTAAGTGAAGATGGTGAGAAAGGAGATTCAGCTCAGCCTCTTGTTGTTCCAATTCGGACTGTAGTTTTTTATTTTTGACATATTCGTAATAAGTGTACTTTCTTTAAATTAAAGAAGGATTTGGTAGGTCACTTTCAATGTCATTGTCTTTGTTTTAAGGGTTTTGTTTGTTTAATGTAAGAAGAAGAAGAAGAAAAAGAAAAGTCTTTTGGAATTGGTAAGATGTGCACATTTATTTTTCAATTTGTTACAGTTGTGCAGAATTATATATGCTATGGTCGTTGGTTCTTGCTTGACACTTGAGGATAAGATATTCACATCTTTGACCTTATCACGTAGAACTTCTATAAATTAATAATGTTGGACTTTAAAATTTTATTAATTTATAGAGATATTAATTTACAAAAAAAAAATTTCAGATTTTTCTCTATTTTTAAATATTTTTATTAATAAATTAAGAAAATATTTGATTTTTAACGTATATAAATTATTTAAATTTTAGAAATTTGACTTTCATATTATTTTATTATCTTATTTGATGTATATTTTTATGTTTCATATAATTGTTAGGTGGTTTTCGATATAATATTATTAAAATATATTAAAATATTAAAAAAATAGAAATATTTTCATTATAAATATAAAATCAACAACATAATGTTTAGTCTGTACTTATATAGAATAAGTATAGAGATAGATTATTAATTTATGATTTTAATGAGACTATATTTACATGAGAATTTTAAAAATATTATTATTTTATCGATTTGTGTCATATTTTACACCGGTCCAAGTTAGGACCAATAAAATTTATTAATTTATAGAAATTATTAATTTATCGAGTATTTAATTTATAGAGGTTCTACTGGGTTGTTTCTTCTTCTCCGCTCTAGATACATAAAAAGATGTCACAATCAAACCTTCTAGATAAATTAAAGCTTATCAACATTAATAGAATAGATTCATCAACTTTCTTATCTTAAATCTTTGATTCAGAACAGCTTACAGAGCTAAGAAAAGAGTCTCGAGCATGTAATTCTCAGAAGATCTTGTTATTAACTCTAAGGTGGAAGGCAATGAATAAATGTAACAAGGCCAGACCATGACACAGTTTACTCATAATAAAAAAAAAATGTTCTCAAAAGATATGCGCATTAAGCATTTTGGTCGTTTGCTAACATATATCATCTAATGAACCAATAGCATAAACATAAAACATTTTGGTGGCTTGCTAAGCATTTTCCATATAATGTTGATCCACAAACTAATCACACATAGGTATTCCACTACAAGAAAACAGCGATATTCTGACGGACATTCCGACGGAAAATGAAATCCTCGGAATATACCGAGGAATTTCCGAGGAAATTCCGAGGAAACACAAAATTGGGTTGCCTCGGAATTTCCTCGGAATATACCGACGGAATTCCGAGGAAACTACAGTCCGTCGGAATATTCCGAGGAAATTCCGAGGAAAACTCTGTTCCTCGGAAAAAACCGATGAATTCCGAGGAAATATTATAGCCGTTGGAGAGCCGTTGGGGGATTTTACAAAATTCCGAGGAAATTCCGACGAACTAGTTTTGTCCGTCGGAATTCCGTCGGAATTTCCTCGGTATGTCGGCAGGATTTAAACTATAAATACAAGCACTCCTCTTCCTCTTCATTCACTTCATATCTTCATCCTCCCTCTTACTCTATTTACACACGAATTTGATTCATAAAAAAGATGTCTTCTTCAAATTATTTTCGTTCTTGGATCGATCGACCTCATTTGGATCCGAACACGAGATTGCTTACGGAAGAATACCAACGAGGTATAACCGAATTCATGGGGTTAGTTCACCGACAACCGGAAGCAAAAACAGGTATGTTAAGATGTCATTGCTCTAATTGTAAAAATAGAAAGATTATTAAAGAGTGGGATGTTTGGACTCATCTATATTTGAGTGGGATTACACGAAGTTACAAAATTTGGTATCATCATGAGGAAACTGATTATGAACATGGTAGTACTAGCGAACCTCAGCCAGCGGTTAGATTAGAAGAACCAATTAGAACGGATGTAGATTATGGTGTAGGTACTGAGCAGATGGTAAATGATCATTTTAGAGGGGAAGATTTACCCAATGCAGAAGCTAGGAGATTTTATGATATGTTGGATGCTGGAAAGCAACCATTATACGAAGGTTGCAGAGATGTTCATTCAGCTTTATCATCTGCTACAAGATTGATGGGCATTAAAACAGATTATAATTTGGCTGAAGACTGTGTGGATGCGATTGCTGATTTTGTAAAAGGTATTCTACCCGAGGATAATGTAGCTCCTGGTTCATACTACGAGGTTCAGAAACTCGTAGCTGGTCTTGGTTTATCATATCAGGTAATAGATGTATGCAGCGACAACTGCATGATTTATTGGAGGGCGGATGAACAGCGGGTTACATGCAAATTTTGTGGAAAGCCTCATTATAAAGATACGAGTGGAAGAGTTCCAGTGCCATATAAAAGGATGTGGTATTTACCTTTGACGGAAAGGTTGCAGAGGTTGTATCTGTCTGAACGCACAGCGCAACCAATGAGATGGCATGCGGAGCACTCAACAGATGGTGAGATCAGACATCCTTCAGATGCAAAAGCGTGGAAGCATTTCCAATCAAAGTATCCCGACTTTGCGTATGAAAGAAGAAATGTCTACCTTGGATTATGTACTGATGGTTTCAGTCCGTTTGGCAAGAGTGGAAGACAATATTCTCTATGGCCCGTCATTCTTACACCATACAACCTCCCCCCAAACTTGTGCTTGCGACGAGAGTTTTTGTTTCTCTCGATTCTCGTTCCCGGACCAGAGCATCCTAAGAGATCACTTGATGTGTTTCTTCAGCCACTAATATATGAGTTGCAACAACTATGGGCTCAAGGTGCTGAAACATACGATGTTTCGTGTAAAGAAAACTTTCAAATGCGGACAGTACTAATGTGGACAATAAGTGATTTTCCAGCATATGATATGTTGTCTGGATGGACAACGCATGGAAGGATATCATGTCCATATTGTCAAGATAACACTGATGCTTTCCAACTAAAACACGGAAGGAAAACGTGTTGGTTTGACTGTCACAGGAGATTCCTACCACCTGATCATCCATATCGTAGGAGTAGGAATTTGTTTACGAAGAACAAGAGGGTGTTTGACAGTCCACCTCCGGAAATTTGTGGGAAAGATTTGAAGATACAACTAAGAGATTTTGGTGCAGAAAGGACGCCAGAAGTCGGTGGACATGAGCGTTTTCCGGTAGATGCTGTTGGAGAACTACATAACTGGCACAAAAAAAGTATTTTCTGGGATCTGCCATACTGGGAGGATCATCTGCTAAGGCATAATTTAGATGTCATGCATATTGAGAAGAACTTTTTTGACAATCTCATGAACACGATCCTTAATGTTCAAGGTAAAACAAAGGATAATTTGAAGTCAAGACTGGATTTAGTCGATATATGTGCTCGTTCAGAACTTCATGTTGATGAAAATGGTAGGGCTCCTTTTCCCATATACCGACTTGATGCAGAGGGAAAAGATGCGTTCTTTGATTGGATTTCAAACGATGTGGAATTTCCAGACGGTTACGCATCAAATTTGCGTAACTGTATCGACAGAAAGGAAGGAAAGTTTACTGGCTTGAAAAACCACGATTGCCATGTAATGATGCAGCGCCTCCTTCCGTTCGCCTTCAAGGAACTATTACCACAAAATGTTCATGAAGCAATTGCAGGGATAAGTGGTTTCTTCCGCGATTTATGCACGAGATCAGTGACTCTTGAAGGTATTGAAAATTTGAAGACTAACATAGCCGTGATTCAGTGCAACCTTGAGAAGATATTTCCTCCCTCATTTTTTGATGTTATGGAGCATCTTGTTATTCACCTGGCAAGAGAATTGGAACTTGGTGGTCCTGTGCAGTATAGATGGATGTATCTGTATGAGCGGTATATGTTCCATTTGAAGAAGATGGTGAAAAATTTAAGTAGGGTGGAAGGTTCTATAGTCGCACAGATGATCAATGAAGAAACTTCAAACTTTGCCGAGTACTACTTTCCAGCAGAAGTTCAGACCAAAAACAGAAGACCTGCTCGGCATGATGATAGAGGCGAACGGGCAACATATCATGTTACGGTTCCAGACATTTTCACAGACGTTGGACGACTTAGCGGAAAACCAAAGGACCGTCGACTTACTGAGCAGGAGCGCAGTAATTTGCAAACATATTTGCTCACCAACTGCGAAGACGTTCTTCAATATGAGAGGTAAATAAATGAGCTTACAAATTTTTATTTTAACAAGTTGAAATTTAAATCTTAATTAATTACATTATTGTCATCATATACAGGATTTTCATGGCAGAAAAGCGGTTCGAGTATAGATACGCCACAGAGGACGAACTAGAAGAAATGAAGCAGAGAGAATTTACTGGATGGATGTTTACTTATGTGAGTGCTTTAAACAAATTAAAATATATTTTATCACATATTTATACTAATTCACATTTATTGATATAACATATATATATATGTGCTATTAATAGGTGTCTGCTGGTTTGGCCAGAGGTGAAACATTTGACGATTGGATACGTGAGATGGTCGTTGGACCAAACTTTGTTGTGAAGTCATATCCGAGATTTTGTACTCGAGGATATGCATTCACAACTCAGAAGAGGAGACGTTCGAGTACGACTTATGATGATGGCGTTTGTTCTGCATCAGGAGATGATGTATACTACGGACACATACATGAGATTTTGGAAATCAAGTATTTGGGCATGGTTGGATTGCGCTGTACTGTTTTCTATTGTGATTGGCACGACAACACCCCAGATCGAGGTGTGAGAACAGATGCATTTGGTGTTACATCAGTAAATTCGAGGCGAAAGCTGCAATATTATGATCCTTTCATTCTTGCTTCCCAGGCCGATCAGGTAATTAAATGTTAATTATTCAGAATGATTCATCATCATGTGTATTAATTTATAATTTTTCTAAATGTTACAGGTTTGTTATATCAAGTACCCCCGGGTAAGGAACAGAGATGATCCATGGGTTACTGTTACAAGACTCAACCCGAGAGGCCGAGTTCAGGGAAGTTCTGAGCTGGAAGACCCACTACAACCAAGCACATCCGGCAACTGTAGTGCAGCAGAAAATTTAGCTGGAGTTGGCCTTGTAGTCGATTTAACCGACTTTGGAGAGGAAGCCGTCGTTCACGTAGAGGATGAACCAGTAATTGGAGAGTTTCACCAAGATCCAGATTCAGATTCATCTAGTGATGATGACTCGGAAACAGAATATCATTGATTTTTTTTATTTTTTTTAAAGAAATACCGAGGAAATTCCGAGGAACACTTGATATAACCTCTTTCCTCGAATAATAGTTATTTGGTTTATCTAGCAAGGCAAAGCTGAATACGAATTAAAAACTACTCAGAACACAACCAAATAAAACGAAGAAACCATGTAAAAGAAATACAAACTCATAATTAAGAAACCCAAAAAAAAACTCAGTTCAAAATTAACAGAAAATAAGACCATAAAACGTTAGAATAGAAAAGAAAATAAAATAGCCGGTGATAGCTCCTACTCCTCGTCTCCTGCTCCAGATGTTCCGCATCATTGGGTCTCTTGGACCTCTTTCTTACCCTGTGTGTACCACTCGAACCCGAACCAGAGCTGGATGGAGAGTTGTCCCGATGAACTACATCATCCTTTTGGCAACGACACGGCCTGATACGTGAAATGGCAGCCCAGATCTTGTGTAGCATGTCGTTGTTTGTCTTTATGCTCTGATCTCTCCAATGTTGTTGCTGGCGCGAAGTGGCGTTCGGTGGAAGCTCTTGCAGCTTGTACTGGCTGGAGTCTGATGGGAGTAGCTGATGGGGTTGTGAATCATCTGGAATGGCTTGTGCAGCCTCATCTTCTCCTTCTTCATCAACCACGCCCTTGCCTTTGGTCTGATATTTTGGCGTGAAGAAGGATGGCTTGTCTACTAGTGCGGTAGCAGGGGGTAGGAACTCAACTGCAGCCTCTGAAAGTAGAGAAGTGAGACCGATCTGAGGTAGGTGGCAGTAGAGTGTTTTCTTCGCTCGGTCCTGGAATACGTAGACGTAAGGACCATCCCGATCGATCCTCGAGTGGGGACCAGCTATGAACTCCTTACTTACTAGAGAAATGACATCCAGGTAGTTCCAAGCAATGTTGTTCGATCTGTCCAGTGCTACCTCCTGGTTCTTGCAGTCTACACCCACATGTCTAAGGATCCGAGTAATCACTGCACCAAATCCACATGCATTGCTCTTGGATTTGGTTACTTTCCCCTTGTATCCTGCTAAGTTTGCGGCCAGCACCGCTCCCATGTTGAAGGCAGTAGCAGGTGGGAATGTAGAGTTTCCAAATGCCGGTAGCAAATGCCTCACACCTTGGTACAGGAGGCACAACTCCCATTGCGTGACTGATGCGGCTGTGGTTGTCCCGTATAGCAATGAGCCAATGAGGCGTGTCGCATATCTCAGTACTGGGCTCCGGATAAGTGACTCCTTTGCCTGAGAAGATCTATAAACCCATGTGCCAATCGTTTCCCAGAAGTTCAACAGCTCTGAAGTCCAATAAAGACCATATGTCCTCTCCCCCGCACTCAATCCAAATAGTCCGCAGAGGTCTGTGAAAGATACCTCATAGTATACTTTCTGCACTACGAATGCCAGAAAACCTTCCTCATGCCTATCATCGGGACGGGTGACGTATGCGGATGCTATGAACTGGCGTACCAACTCCGGATAAGTGGGTTCCTTGAGGTTGCATAGTTGGCCTAGACCCATGTTCTGGAACAGTCCTTCAATGTCTGCTTGGATTCCCAATATTGTCATCGTCTCAGGACATGCTAGTTGTGTAGCCGGAACGGCTACCTTCTTCATGTTGTTGTAGTGGGTGGTATCAGACTTATCCCACTTCTTTGGCCTTTGCTTCTCCAGCTGTGACGAACCCGCTTCTTGTGTGTTTTTCTTTGCTGATGTTTTCGTGCGCTTCATTCTCTACAAAATAGAATCATTGCTCTCAACATGGTTATAATCAATTAAGAACTCAAAGCAACATGAAAATGAAAAGCGAAATCGAGTTGTGATAAAAAAAAAAACAAATTGAAAAAAATTCTCAATCCCTAAATAATCTCAAATCCTGTTCCAAACTCGTTAATCACAGACAATTGTGTTCTATTCCATGTTTAAACATCTGTTTCATGCATATTTGATCAAGGAATCAACACGGAAATAAGAAATTCACAAAACCCAAAAAATTGCTCAAGAACACGATTTCAGAATGTGGAGATTCGCGGAGTATACCTGTCTTAGGGTGAAAACGAGTGTAGGAATCAGGTAGAGCTCAAAAAATCAAGTGGAATGGAGCCCAAAATTGTTCAAATCGGATGATTATAGAGAGAGAAAGAGGGGGGGCGAATTATAGGGGAAATCAGAGGGGATGAGAGTTCTAATTAGTATGATTTCAATTTTACTTTTAATTTCATATTTTCGAATTTAAATTTCAGAAATTTTATTTTTTCAAAAAAATTAATATTTTTTACATTTCGAGGAAATTAATTATATTTTTCACTACATCGATCGATGCGTTTTTGAACAAAAACGCATCGATCGATCCGTTTTTAAAAAAAAATATAGCGAGGGACATTTCCCTCGGAATTTTCCGAGGGACAACTCCCTCGGAAAATTCCGAGGAACGGATCCCTCGGAATATACCGAGGGAACAGTTCCTCGGAATAAACCGAGGAAAAAGTCCGTCGGTATACTCCTATCGATCGATGTATATATGTCCAAACACGCATCGATCGATGAACTTCCGAGGAATTATCCCGACGAAGTTCTACCTCGGTATATTCCGAGGACTTTTCCGACAAACAAGGGATCCTCGGAATTTCCTCGGAATTTCCTCGGAAATTTATTTCCTCGGAATTCCGTCGGAAAATTCCGAGGGATTTCAGAGGAAAAAAGAAATTCCGAGGAATTATTTCCGACGACGTGTTTCGTCGGAATTGCGTCGGAATAACGATATTCCGACGAAATTCCGACGATTTTTTCCCTCAGAATCTTTGATGTTTTCTTGTAGTGTTCCACCCAAAGATGCAGACTTGGACTAGAGTGCTTACCCTGGATCAGGTCATATCAGAAGTGAGTATTTGACTGTGATGGAAAACATGAAGAGGCAAACTATGAAGAAAGAGTTATTTGAAATTATAGTGGTACTATTTAACATTTCGACCAAAAAAAAGTTATAATAGTACTTGATATGCGGATTTCGTTTATAATATAGAAGGGAGAAGTTACAGAGTAAATTTTTAACTTTGATTACAGAAAACTTTTGACCAATAAGAGAGCGAATCAAAGTTTCATTGCAGATTTTTTTTTTTAAACTATAGCAATAAATTATTTTGTAGTGTGAGATGAAAAACAACAGCAGAGATTGTGAGAGCCTTTTCATATGGTAAGACCAACACTGGTTTAAAGGCATCAAGTAACTCACTTTCTTATCTTCCTATAACCTTGGCAATCTGAGTCTCCATGAACACTGACTTTTACATTAACTTATCCACAAATATCTTCATCTCCTAAACTTTGGCAATCTGAGTTTGATTTTTAAAGTATAGGGGCCAACCGGCCATTTACAAGTAGTGGGGGTCTATTTAGAAATAACATAGAAATATAGGTGGGTTTTTCTGAGTTTTCTTCAGAAGCTATTTCCAAATATAGAAACTTTACATTTTCATGCATTTCCAATCAATGCGAGCTCTAAAGACAGAGCAGAGTTTGGTGAGTAGGGTTTTAATATTATTTTGGCCAAATCTCCAAAATAGTACATTTCTAAGTTTATATCACAAAAATAGCACTCCAAAACTAAAATGACAAAAATAGCACATTTCTAAGTTTATCCTTTGAAAATTTAAATTTTTTTATTTTTCAAAATTTGAAATCTTATCCCCAAAACCTCATTTCTCAACTCTAAACCATAAGCCCTAAACTCTAAACCCTAAACCCTAAACTCTAAACTCTAAACCCTAAAATTTAAACCCTAAACCCTAAACTCTAAACCCTAAACCCTAAACCCTAAATCCTAAACCCCACCCTTTAACTTTAAACCCTAAGTTTGTGACTTTTGATAAAACATTAAGTGTTATTTTTGTGACTTTTGACCTTAAATGCTAGTTTGGGAACAAAAACTTGATTTAGTGCTATTTTTGTCTTTTTCTCTATTATTTTCTTTGATTCTCTTCTCTCCAAAAAAAAAAGCAACTTAGGGTTCTTGAACAATGTCAGCTTTTCAGCCGAGTCTCCAAGAATCCTTCATCATTCCCAACCCGGAGCCTCTCTTCCCGGCGGTCCAATTTCTCGACGGTGACACCACCTTACCTCCTCCTCGGCAGC
Organism: Brassica oleracea var. oleracea; assembly: GCF_000695525.1. Lineage (NCBI taxonomy): Eukaryota > Viridiplantae > Streptophyta > Magnoliopsida > Brassicales > Brassicaceae > Brassica > Brassica oleracea. The sequence continues at coordinate 33,811,437 of NC_027753.1, forward strand.
GACGTCGTCGGAGACTCTCCCTGCGGCGGTAAACTCGTCGACTTTAACCTCTACGATCCAAAAACCCAAAAGCAAGTAAAGATCGAAAACCAGACTCTACCAAAAGAGCTCAATGAATCCAAGTGGATAGGCTCATCAAGAGGATGGTTAGCTTCGATGAACAAGAATGACTCAACCGTCCATCTCTCCAACATCATCAACCCCTTGAAGAAAACCATAACCTTACCTCCACTAACCAGAGACAAGTTCGAACATCTTGTCAATGTCTCCGTCTCCTCCTCTGACTGTTGTGTAGTCGCCGTCAAGTTCTACGGCTCTCGAGTCAGCCTTTGTCGACTCGGAGACTCGGAGTGGACTCGTGTAGACGTGCCTTGCCCATCTTTCCACTCTTCTACTGTCATTTACTCGGAGAGAGACGAGAGATTCTACTTGAACAACTGCAACCCTGACTACACCGGTCCAACCGATTTCACACCACCATCAAATCCCGGTTTACTCACTCCGGTTTGTGGCTACAAGAGGTTTCCCTTCACTAACTTTCTAGAGGAGATGCCAGAGCATGAGAATGAAACGTGTCTCTCACGTTTCAAGATCCAACAGCAACTAGTCCAGTCATCTTCGGGCCAATCCTTCATTGTTTGTTGGTAATCTTTTCATTCTTACACTAAGAACCGGTTCTGGGTATAGGCTAGTGAATTAATCAGTAGTATCTAACCCTTAAATTTTTTAGAAAATTTACATATACAAATCCCTGAATTTATGAAAATAATACTATATAAATTATTATTAAATTGTTTTTAAACCCTAAATTCTTTTTTTTTAATTACAAATATATAATATAGATCTCTAAATTTATAAAAATAATATTATATAAACTATTATTAAATTTTTGGTGTAAAATATTATTATTAAATTGTCTATGGCTACCAAAATTTGAGATTCTCATATGTCGTTGTCAGGTTTGTGGAAAGATTTACAGACAAAGGTGAAGCTGCGCCGTGGGGAGACACGAGTTACGACAACAACAAGGAAGGCCTTTGCAAGAAGACACACAAGATCATGGTCTTTAGGCAAGACGAAGAGCAAGGTCTTGGTCCTCACACTGATGATATTGGCGATCTCTGCATTTTCTTGGGTGACAATGAAGCTTTTTGTCTCTCTGCCAAGGACTACCCTGGTCTTAACCCTAATTCGGTCTACTTTGGCGGCCATGGTTTCGGTTTTGGTATATGCGATCTCGCAACTCGCACCATCTCATATCTCTCTGGTTCTCCTCCACCATCAGGTCGCATGTTTTGGATTCCTCCCAGCTCCGCATAGGAGCTAGATGAAGGCATTTAGGTTATTTTTTTCATGTGGTTGATTTGGTGTTTTGAACTTATCTTTTCTAATTTATTAGGACTTCTGTGTCATCGTTTTGGCAAACATCACTGGTTGTCGAAATATGGTTTCATTATTAAATTTATTATTAATCCTAGTAATAGTATTGCTTTTCAAAGAAAGGTTAACCCCTCTTTATTTTACTTATTGATATTGTGCATTCCATTTTTCAACTTTCGGATATTGGATTCAAGAGGATTCCATTTCTCAGCTATTCCATGTTATCAGCTAGTGACTTGGTTAAAGTCATCCAGATGGTTGCATGGTTTAAACTAAGCTATTGATAAGTTATAAAATTATCATCCAAATGTTTAGTTGATTTGATTATCAAGCGAGATAAGGTCATATATATGTGAGTGTTTCGGCACTTATGATTTTAAGCTATGCCCCTTGAGGGCTCATAGTGGCTAAATGGTTATTTCCTCTGTTGTGATGTGGTCTTCGGTTCAGCTTAATCTCTCGGTTTGTATGTGATTACCGGTTTAGCAGCTGTGAGCTGGTTGAAGATGAGAAAGCGAGACGGTGACGGTTTGGAGGAGAATCTTCTAATGGGCTTCGGGTTTGTTAAACTCACAATATAACCCAGAGTGGTAGAGTTCTTAATCTGTGTACGATAACAAATTTATTATATTAATTAATGTGTAATAGTAGGATCACAAAATCACTGAAAAAAGTGAGACGCTCCCGGACACAGTAATCGAGACACCCCATTATGACTTCCTTTTCTGGTGTCGGTCAAGGCGTTTCTCGCCGGCGCCGGGACTCACAGTTACCGGTTCACCTATGCCTCCTCTTCATAACTATGTTCTTTTCATACTTTTTACTCTGTGTTTCACCGTTCATAAAGCTGTTATTATGCGGTGGAGGGAAGATCTGAAGCTCTATGCGACGGAGACAGATAAGAAAATTCATAGAACCACCTCTATCGGCCTCACTTGCCCTCTGGTTGGTCTTCATCAGCGTTGAGTCTGGAAGTTTTCTCCGCTGCTGCTGTTCAATGTTTTTCGGGTAAAAGCCCCGACGTTTTCTTTACGGGTGACTGTCGTACATCCTTGGGCGCCAGCGCTTCCTCTGTTCAAATTCCGGTGAGGACTCCATATTCTCAAAGAAGCCGTCTCTTCCTGTCTCCGGGAACCGACGAGCTCTTTCATCCACTGTTTGAGGCGCCCCTTACTCCATCCAACACCAGATCTGGAAGCAGCCCTTGGCTTGATCTGAAGAGTTTCAGAAGCTTCTTATCCCTCTCGTTTCCCACGATGATGATGCCTGCGTTTAGTCTCCTCTGTAGCTTGGTTGGCCGTCGACAAAGCAGTCTTGGTGATAGCTCCTTCAACGGCGGCGGCAAGTTCAGCCTAGGTTACGAGTGCATCTTGGGTCTTTCAGCTGACATTGGGTCTCATTTACCTTTCTTTTGGGCTTGGCCCACTAAACTTATGGTAAATGTCAGATTTTTTACTAGTCAACTAAAAAACAGAGTCGTGGTGAGAGACACGATTATATCATGTATGGTATTAAACTGTTTAACTAGATTTGTAAAGATTTTTGGTGGGTTCACCGACATCTGTGATTTGTACGCATTGCCATATATCTACTTCATGAAGAAATTATTGGTGGGTTCACCAAGTCATGTTCCATGTTCGATTTCATTCCCATACCTCCTTTCTATGAAAGAAGAAGACTTCTCGGCTTCTACGTCGGGTAAGTGTTTCAGCTTTTACACCGTCTTGTTATCTTATGTAGCGGTCTGTACGGGGCCTGAAGATGCAAGCGAGACTACTTCGGTTTATCTGGTTGGTGAAAACTGGATCTCAACGTCACTTCTGACTAACTTTCAGCTCTCCGGTTTTGTCGTGAAGCTCTTATCGACGCATTCAAGCTTTGCTTTGAATTTGCTGTCATCTTCTCATGAAGACATATCTATTTTAGCTTCGTTTGCTTATGTAGTTTATGATTATAATTAAAGAGGATGTTTGATTCTCTCTAGTTGTACGGTTGTACCCAAAAACATTAGAGTTTAACGAAATTAAGTCGTGTTAAAAAAAAAAAAAAAATTAATGTGTAATATCTCTGAACCCTGATTACTATTATTAACACATATAGAGTGTTTTCTTTTACTTTTTCTTTCTTAGATAACATCCCATTTTCGAACATAGAAACTAGAAAACCAAAACTAAAAATGTAATAAGTAAAAAACTTTATTTGGTCAAAGGTGATCCTTCTGAAACATTCACTCATTGCATGTGTCAATATCCGATCATCTGGTTCAACTATTGAAAGTCTTTTATATTATCTTAAAAATATGTAATCCTTATTATTTTATACGGCAGTGTCACAGCGAATATCAGGTGTAACAACAGTCTTTGATTTTCTGTATCATAAGAATATATGTATGTACAGTTCTTAATTGCATACACCAGAGCAAGTCTATACCAAAGCAAGTCTACCCCAGAGGTCCGAAGGCAACTGCATTAAAGTTAATGAAGCTTCATCATAAGCGATTAGGCGTCAATTACTCATTGATATTTACTACTATGAATTTTTAATAAATTTTTGGGATAATACTTATTACTACAACAACAACAACTTAGCAGTAGTACATAAGAAGTTCTAAATACGATAGTGATGCGTTTATTTAAAAAGAAAAGTTCCACAGAAAAAAAAAATTGTAATAAGGAAATATAGCAGATATATATAACAATAAAATGAAAATATGTTGAATGAAGGCAACAATTAAATAAGAATATTAACTATAAGCTTTGTTAAATATTAAAGGTTGCTACTTCATGACTCATAGTGGTGAGGTTTCCTTTGTTGTAATGTGGTACTGAATTCAGCTCAGTGTCTCGGTTTGTTTATGATGTCCGGTTTAACAGTTGTGCTAGGTGAGTAATAAGTGAAAACATTTGTGGTTTGCTTCATAAATTAGAAAACCAAAACTAAAAATGTGACAAGCAAAAAAGTTTTCTTTGTTCAAACATAATCCCTTTTTTTTTTTTTTTTTTTCAATGAAATGCCATTTATTAAGCTCACCACTCAAAGAATGATATAATTCACATTCTACACAGTTTTTAACCCAATCCAACTCGACAAACCAATGGATCAAAAACCAGTAATAGCCAAAATCGATCAAAGAACACAGAACGCATCTTTTTAAAAACCCTTATTGGGTTGGAGAGGCAAAGAATAAAGGTATGAAACCAAAAACAGGAAAAGACTATTTATGGAAATTTCCAAAGAAGCCATTAGGAACAGCAACTGGCTTTGGCTGTTTCGTCGGGAAAGGAGTCTGCATAACCGGATATTGGACGGGAGCGCTGTAAGGTTGCAGTAGACCCGTCGTGAACGGTTGGGAAACGCATAGCTGCAGCGGCTGGCCAGCTGCAACTACACCTTGATGCTTCAAGTATTGGACATGTGGTGCGGGAGAGCATAGGTGGAAGAGGCGGTGTTCCCTGAGAAACTGGTTGGACATACACAAGCTGTCCTGATCTCGCAGCCATTACCTGGCGTACAGTAGAAAGAGCATTTAGAAACATATACACCAAGTAGAGCTCCTACAGTGCAATTCATTATAAAAAAAGTGAGTGTTTTGGATCTTCCATGCTTGAACAGATTGGTATGGAGAAGTGAATCTCTGCGGCTGTTCCGTGTTGTGGAAAGGGAACACCAACAGCATTTCTAGCAGTCAAATTTCCTTCCATATGGAACAAACTTGGAAGATGGAGATGTTTGGGGCATATAAGGGTTGGTTGTTCACAAGTTCTGGTTAAAAAGCTTCAGGGACAGGTAGCATGGGATTGTTGCTAGGTACATAAGCAATATTTCCAATGTCAGGCATAGCAGTAGGAGCTGGTGAAAGACGTTTTGTATGAGACGGAACACTCATTTTCATGGTGTCACTATCAGAGAACATATAGTTACTTGTTATTAAAATTTTATTCTTTATTTATTTAAAAAGATCAGTTTGGTGGAAATAGTATCCGTTGTGCTTGTTATTAATTGTTAGCAGAGCCACCAGCTGCATCAAAGAGGTGACGCTAAATTAATGTTCGTTCGTGATGTCCGGTTTAGCAGCTGTGAGCTGGTTGAAGATAAGAAAGTGAGACGGTGTCGTTTTGGAGGAGAATCTTCAATGGTCTAATAGGCTTCGGGTTTGTTAAACCCCACATCTAACCCAAAGTTGCAGAGTTCTTCTTAATTTGTGTATGATAACAAGTTTATAATATTAATATGTATTATCTCTAACCTCCGACAGTTATATTATTAACACATTTATAAAGTTGTTTTTCCTGGGATAACATCCCATTTTCAAACATAGAAACTAGAAAACCACAACTAAAAATGTAATTACTCATTAAGTAAAGACTTTCTTTCGTATCTTACTAGAAACATTTAATACCAACTATATGATATAATATGATATTAACTAAAGCAAGGTGACTATTTATTATATATTATTTCCTTAAATAAAACATACAAAATTACCTAATGTGATTATGATATATATAGTAATTAATGATTTTAAATAATGAAGATTTGCTAATAATCTATATGCTTTCTATCATTTTTGTTTAATTCTTTACTATTAAAATAAATTACACAATTACATTAATCATATATTAAAAATTTAGATTTTTTTTGTATATGTTGTACTTTGAATTTTTCAAAACGAGTATAAATTACTAAAACTGTTAAAAGTCTCACATAAACTTTTGTGATCAATGTTTGGCGCAGATTTTAACCTAAATATGTATCTCTTTAATAATTTTGAATCTTAAACATTTTCTAAATCTCAGATCAAAACAAACAAATGAAATGAGAATAAACTTCAAAATCAATATTTATATCTAAACTCAAAAATCAATATTTATATCGAGCAATAACCAAAATGACACAAAAAGAAGAAAAATATCGAAGATAGATAGGATTGGCACGTGAACGTAAACTTCTCATAACCATAATTAACTTTTAAATTGCTAAATCATGATATAAAACCGAGTTGACATAGTTTCAGTGTAGCCAAATAGTAGGCATGAAATTTTTCGGCCTAAACGTTAGATTTTTATGCGATAAATAATTTTTTGACCTAAAATATTTTTAAAATTGGGATCAGATTATTAGTAAACAAATTATGTAATTAACAAAAAAAGTTTTAAAAAATTGTTTAAGGGCCAAATATATTAATTCGATCAATAATATAAATTGTTTTCCATACGATATTTCTTAAATAATTTTCATATAAATTTAACATGCGCAAGGCGGAGGTCTTATCCTAGTATATAAACAATAAAATGAAAATATGTTGAAATAAAGACAACAATGAAATAAGTATTTTAGCTATATAAGCTTTGTTAAAATAATAAAGGTTGATACTTCATGACCCTATTCATGACTCATAGTGGTGAGATTTCCTTTGTTGTAAAGTGGTCTTGAATTCAGCTCAATGTCTCGGTTTGTTTATGATGTCTGGTTTAACAGTTGTACTAGATGAGTAATAAGTGAAAACATTTGTGGTTTGGTTCATAAATTAGAAAAAAACCAAAACTAAAAATGTGACAAGTAAAAAGGTTTTCTTTGGTCAAACATAATCACTTTTTGAACACTCATTTTCATAGTGTCACTATCAGAACATATAGTTACTTTATTAATTTTATTTTTTAAAGATCAGTCTGGTAAAAATATAGTATCCGTTGTGCTGGTTATTAATTGTTAGCAGAGCCAGCTGCACCAAAGAGGTGACGCTAAATTAATGAATTAATGTTTATTTATTACTTATTATTAATTATTTTTTTGGTGTAAATTGTAAATAAATTGTATCCGTTGTGTTTGTACATAAATTGTAAATACGACAAAGATATGTTCAGCGATAATACGATTTGTGTTCCTGTTTGTTATTTCAAAACCTGATGACATGACAAAATAATAAAGAAATTAACGAGTTCTCATTTTTAGTTTTATGTTATCTCATGACTTTTGTTATTCTATTCGGCATTTTGTTTTCAGGTACTTCAGTGATAACCGGGGTTTTTAGTTTTGGTGGTAAATGGCTCAAGTCTATGAGTTTCGCCACCTGGATTCGAAACCCGGTCATTGGAGGATTTACATTCGGACCCTCCAGCGCCCGAGACCGAAGACCGTTCACAGTAAGCCACATGGTGACGCTCTGGTAAAGTCCTTGCTCGATTCGGTCTCTAGTCTGGACCACCTCGGTGGAGTCAGGACACTCGGTTATAAAAAGAAGGTACTTCTCTAATCAAACATAGATCATATAATAAAAGGAGATAGCTGCTATCATATATATATATATGTGTTTTGCCCGCGATGTGAGCTTAAACATTTTCATAAATTTTTAGAAATTTTTTTGTACATTATATTCATTAATAAAGTAAATCTTAAAATAACTTAATATTTAATTTTTAATTATATAATTAAAAAAATTTATTTGATTAATACTTAATTATATAATTTATGTTTTTCAGATAACAATACAATATATATAGAAATTATCTTTTTTTAATTATATTTTTAGATTTTGGATAATTCAATATTCAATTTTTAATTATATAATTAAGAATTTTATTTAATTAATATTTAGTCATATAATTTATGTTTTTAAATTTTTACAAAAAAACTTTTTCAAATAACAATACAATATATACATAAATTATCTATTTTTAAAATTATATTTCAGATTTTGGATAATTCTTACTTTTATTAATAATAATCAGTTATCTAATCAAATCAATTAAAATTTCGTTTTTATTTTTTAATTTATTTATATATTTTATTCATTAAGAAAATTGTAATCAAGTAAGTAAATTCAATTCTCAAATAATAGTATACTAGGTATTCTGTCCGCACATGCGGGCATAGTATTTTTATAGATATTTATCTGTTTATGAATATTAAATCAAAACCAACATAATAAATTATTAATTATATTTTTAAAAAGATAAATCAAACATTAAACTTTATATTTTATAATAAAAAATATTATTACAGATAAAAACACAACATATTTAAGAATTATCTTATGTTTTAAAAATATATTTTATTTTTGAGAATTTTATTGTATTTACTTATAGTCAATTATCAAATATAACATATAAATAAATATTATTAATATATATTCATTAGTTTTTATCAAAATATATATATGCTTATTGTTGTGTTAAATTTTAAAAACATTCACATATATTTTAGAAAATTTATTTATTTGTTTGATTAGCATTTAATTATAAATTTTTTTATATCTAACTATAAATTTTATAATAAAATATTATTTTCAGATAACCACAGAATATATCTAAGAATTATCTTATGTTTTAAAACATGTTTTTATTTTTGAAAATTTTATTATATTTATTTATAGTCAATTATCTAATATATGATATAAATATAATAGTATTAATAGAAATTCGTTTTAATTATTTATATTTTAGATAATTCTAATTATTATTAATTTTAATCACTTATTTAATCAGATATATTTTAAATTAGTTTTTATTTTTAACTATTTATATAATTTATTCATTAAAGGTATTAACGATTTATTATTAATTTTAATCATTTTTTTAGTCAGATAGATTTGAAATTCGTTTTTATATTTTGACTAATTTATATAATTATTCATTAAGGGTATAAACGATATTAACCGCTCTAACTTTTAACGTGAGAGTTCCGTTGCAAAATTTTACTTCGCAAATAATAGTATAGATAGATAGATATATTATATATGTTTATGGGTTTTGGGTCTTGGATTTGGGTTTAGGGTATAGGTTTTGAGTTTATGATTTACGGTTTGGGTTTAGGATTTACCGTCTGGATTTATGGTTAAGGTTTTGGGTTTAGGGTATATAATTTGGGTTTAAGGTTTACGGTTTCGGTTTAGAGTCTAGGACTTGGGTTTAGGATATATAGTTTAGGTTTATAGTCTTGTTTTTGGGTTTAGGGTATATAATTTGGGTTTAAGGTTTACGGTTTCGGTTTAGAGTCTAGGACTTGGGTTTAGGATATATAGTTTAGGTTTATAGTCTTGTTTTTGGGTTTAGGGTATATAATTTGGGTTTAGGGGTTTGGATTTATGTTTAGGGTATAGGGTTTGGGTTTAGGAGTTTGGATTTGGGTTTAGAATTTAGGGTATAGGGTTTAGAATTTAAGATTTAGGGTTTAGGGTTTAGCTGGAAGCGTTAGCGTCGTTAAAATTAGCGTTTTTTTTTTGTAACTATTTTTTATTTAATTTAATATTTTTTAATTAATAATTTATGTGTCATTTTAATTAGTTGTAAAAAATAAGGTGAATTTAAAAGTTTACGGGTGAATCTAAGTTCTCTCCTTTATTTACCAGACCAGAAGCAATAGAAGATTCTATGGTCTACACACATAATGCATGTCTGGCTAAGAGAGAACAGAGACGTAAAAACATATAAATGCAGAGCAGAAAAAAAAATACAAAGCTTACTAGTTTTAGAGTTTTCAAAGGCTCTGACTTGAGTCTTACACCATTTCCGATTGTGGCAATGGTAGCCACCATTGGTTCTGTCATTTGTCTATATAAGAAGGGGGATGTATTGCTTGACAAAGGGTAGTTTCATACACACACACACACAGATTTTAAATTCTTCTTGAGATATAATTCGAGATGAAAGACTTAGGGAAAACTAAGTTCTGTTTGGGACTACAGTTTGAGTATAAAGCAAATGACATCCTTGTGCATCAAGAAACTTATACAGAAAAGATACTCAAGCAATTTAATATGGACCAGGCACACCCCTTGCCGTGTCCTATGGTCGTAAGGTCATTAGACCTGGAAAAGGATCCATTCGGACCTAAGAAACCGGACGAGGAAGCACTCGGACCGGAC
>NC_027753.1:33822267-33840100 GCF_000695525.1 Brassica oleracea var. oleracea
TGCCAACCTCAACGTTCAGGAAGCTGGTTCATAAGATAGGGATGCGCCAGTTGAAGGATCTTCAGTGATGCCTTCATCAGGGGGAGTGTCATGCGTTGTACTCTTTTTCCTGTCTACGGTTTCCATTTTTTTCCACCTTGGGTTTTTGGTTTTCCTAGAGAGGTTTTAACGAGGAAACATCGTGCATGATACGAGCCCATATGGTTCTATCATCCAAGGGGGAGTGTTATGAACAATGTGGATTGCTAGTAACCAAATGGCCAAACCGTGGCCCATGGAGAGAGAGAGAGTCGGCGGCCCAAAGGGAGAGAGAGTGGCCGACTTTAGTCTTAGGATGTTTCCATTTATCTCTTCATGTTTATCTTTAAGAAGTTTTCCTTTTTCCTTTAGGATAATGATTTGTACTCTTTCCTTTTATCTATTCCTTGTAACCCCTATATAAGGGAACACTTTGATTGAGTAATATAGAGAGAGAAACACACGATTTTACCTTTGTTCACAACACGTTATCAGCACGATAGCCTCTGAACCCTGAGACCAAAATCGAAACCTAAAAGCCTAAACCGGCGACTCAAAACCTAAAACCTAATCTTGTTCATTCAAGAACTCAGGAGATCCATCTTGAATCCCAAACCTTCTCAGATCACGTTTCAGATCAGAAAGACCGCCATCCAGCTCGCGATCGAACCCGAAGTCCGCGACCGACCCGAGACGATCCGATCCCCGAACAGCTCGCAGCCGAAACGCCTCTAGCCCGCGATTGACCCCATCCGCGACCCGATAGGAGGCAGCAAGCGTCCGTTCTTCTCAGCTCGAAGTCTCATCCATTCTCAGGTGGTCCGGTTCTAAATCCCCTACGAAACAAAGATATAAACATAATCTGAGAACCTAGATCAATTAAGAACCCTAATTCCATCATTATGGAACCTATGTCCTTGAAGAAACCCTAAGATTAAAATCGACAATCTCCTAAACTAGAAATATAAATCGATTCCAATTAGAACCTGATTGTATGTTGATTGATTGAATCTGAAACATGGCAAACCCTAATCAAGGAATCGAAAACCCTAAACCCTAAAAGAAGTTAGTATCCGATTTTAATCTTGATCTTGATTGTTTTGATTTCTGATTTGAATTGAGGTTTAGGATTGTTTGAATTAATCTAACTGAGTACACAAATACTTAAGGCCTTGAAACCTTAAACATAAGTTGATAGAATTTAAAGATTGAAAACCCTAGGAATTATAAGTATGGAAAAGTTGAAATCGTTTTACATGAAACCGAACATGAAATTGCATTCATAACTGATTAAAACAAGATCGGCCAGCATATAGATCACACGAGCTTAGGTTGATTGCATAGGGCCGTGTGGCTCATGATTGATAGCACCATGGTCGATCAGTATTGTTTGAATATCATAAATGCATAAGACGTGTTGTGGCCGAGCTTGCTTATATCCTGCGGCCACGTGATCACATTGTGAATCTAAAATCTTATATGATAATGTGAATCAGATGTCGAAAATAGCAAACAGAGACTATGCAGCCCTTAATCTCTCCGGAGACAATTACTTGCAGTGGGCGCTAGATACAAAGATAAGTCTAAAGTCCAAGGGACTCGGTGATACTATCATCGAGGACAACAATGAGAATGAAAAGAATAGATACAGGGCCATAAGCTTTATGCGCCATCATCTCATTGAAGGTCTTAAGGATCAGTACATGACGATTGAGAATCCATTGGATTTTTGGAATGCTTTAAAGCACAGATATGATCACCAAAAGATGGTGTTGCTTCCAAAGGCAAGGCACGACTGGATGCATCTAAGATTCATGGACTATAAGTCGGCGGATGAGAGGTTTATTCCTTGTAAACTCTATATAAGGAAACACTTTGATTGAGTAAGATAGAGAGAGAAACACACGATTTTACCTTTACCTTTGTTCACAACACTCTTCAGTATTGCTTCATAATTATTGCACTCATATTAGCTTATTCCACAATTTGAATCTGAAACGCATATGAGTGAGTGTAATGTGTATAATATATAAAAGAAAAAACAACGTACAAATAGATCAAAATTGGGAGTCTACTAAGACAATCCTAAATGATTTTCGTCTAGCACAGGTTTTTAGTTATTACAACACTAACTGCGTAAAAGACTCATGCTGAACTGAATCCACTGGTTCGACATGCCCGATCCAACGCCACTCCCTGATGCCAAGATTTGAAACACTCTTTTCTCTTTGTTATTTACAAGTGACCCTAAGCCCACCTCCGAGTTGAGGTTAATCAACAACATTCCTCATTGCTGATTGCAAAGGAGCTTTTCCCTTTGATCAATATGGCTAATTATATTGGCATGAAGAGACAAACCTACTCTGCCCTGAATGTTAGATGGAGCATTGGAGCTTCCATTATGCAAAAAGTAACCTGAATATGCTGCAACTTAATTGAAGAAGTATGGCGACCGTATGACCTCCCTCAGATCAAAGTCGCCTCGTTCTGGCAATGGTGGAAACGTTAGGCCTGGGAATGACTTCTGGAAACTCTCCAACAACTATCAATACACAACAGATAAAACAATTCATCACGAGTTTAGTTATAAAGAAGTGAAGAATTGGTAACTGTATGCAAATATATAATAAGGAGATTCTCTATTACATTTTCTAAGATTGGCTTATCGTAGAGCTCGACAAACTTCTCTCTGAGTATATTGTTCATAAGTTCAACATCACATGCGTGAGTCCAGAATGAGTCATGCACCCCTACAAATTTCCGTATAGTGAGTAAAGAAGATGAAATGAAAAACCTATATCAGTCCATGCATATGGAAGGCTAGAGCTGACCTGCAAAACTCAAACCCGCCTTGTTGCAGGCGACTGCTGTCATCATCATGTGAGACCCATCAAGGGAATGTACAAAATTTGGTGCGAAAGCTGTCATTTGCTTCCTTGCCATGACCTGAACGAAAGAACACAGCATATGTCCGCATAAAGTTGAGACAACACTGCTTAAAACTTGTCAAAATACAAGGTAAGAAAATGAAGGCGGTTACCTTTTCAGTCTCTCGTTGTAGAGTTAACACCTGAAGAGTAGTCTTAACCTGCAAAACATTGATGCCCCTCGACTTCAGTTACATTCAAGAGAGTCACTATTACGTTTTTTTCAGCTGACCATTTGTGTTCTTTAGCTAATCAAAGAAGTTAAAAGAGCAATTACCAAGTGTCTTTCATTCTTCCGATAGGGTTGTACAACTGGAAGCCCAAGAGGAGTCGTCCAACAAACTGCTTTGTTTTGTGAAGCTATTATCTGTCCCACCACAGCAAACATCTCTCATTGTTGTAACCAATTTGTCAAGTGAAAATTCTTTCAAACAAGATCGTCAGGGAAATAAGAACTGACCTTTGCACATTCACCAAACCAACTCATGATGGCTCTGGCAGCTTCAAACATCTCTTCCAGTGCTTTCAAAGTGACCTAGCAACAGAACCAACAGAGGAGTGAGCATTTGGTTACAGAATCCAAAAAATCATTCACAGCTGAATAATGCATAAATTATCATTTTCTTACTCTTGCTGCATAACAAGATGCGTGAAAATTTTGTGAATCGTCCGCAAAGGCACCACGCTCTTTTAACCTCTTCTTGATTTGGTCACGTGCGCCACTATAAGTAACACCATACACTGATGTCATGACAGTCTGTTTCACCAGCTTCCTGTCGACCTAAGGAGTTTCAATAGTAGAGTACTTCTATCAGATAGTATGTTCACACGCAAGTAATAATAAAAAAATTGGTTCTCAGGTAATATATTCGGCAGAAGGTGGTCCAGTTTAAGCAAGAGATGTCAAAAACCTGATCTAGCATGAGCTTGGCATATGTGGCATTGGGAAAGGTTTCAGGATCTTCCTCTGCGTCTTGCCGCATGATGTTGAGAACTCTGATTAAAATTTAAACCAAATAAAATAAGTCTGTCTGATAACAGCGTCACTGTAGCCAGGGGATTAAAGAATAGAGAGATAGAAAAAGTACCTAGCAGCAATATCTGCATAAACATCAGCCGGCTTTTCACCTGTAAATAGGTTGACAGCAGCTGCTCCAATCTATCATCAGAACCAATCAAAACAAATGAATTAGATAACCTTGAAGAGAAATATATTTTCCAACGTGTGAAGGGATGTACAGAAAATTAAAAAACCTAGTTAGTGTAAAACTATTGGCATACCTGATCCCTCCCAAGAGCAGCATAATGTTGTAAACCATTACATGAACCATCCTGGCAGTAACGATTAATACAGAAAGTAAGATTATACATACAAAAAGCGAGATGGTGATAAATTCGAAGCAACAAAGGAATCTGTGTAATTTCAATTTCACTAGAATGTCACTAAAGTTGTTCAGATTCAGGCATGGTTATTGTAAAATGATTGCGCACAGGTTGAAAGGTATATGACACAAGAAAACATTGTGATATAATATGTATAGTGTTTTGAAAAAATCAATAACCACCAACATATTTTTACTTCTGAGGATATAATTTAGCGAGTACCTGGTGGATGGGGATATGAGATACAGCAGCTTCAGGAAAAGGGCTTCTCAAAGCTTCTGAAAGGTTCATGCAAGCAGCCAAACACTGAAACGGATCCTCTGCATTAAGCCACCATCTTTTTCCTTCAAGAGGTCTATCAGAAGAGTCAAATATATCTTCCAAATGACTCTCGGCAAATGCAACCCGATCCTTATAAGCAAACTTATCAACACCACCACCATACAAGTTTGCTATATGTATCTTCAGCCACCGTAATCCTGATTCACCAAGAGGCTTTCCCTCACAAAACTCAAGAATGCCACGGCAGAGATCAGACCCGAGATGATTAAGATATGGATGCATGGGATAGGCTCGGCCACGAAAGTCAACGTTGTGAGGGAAGTAGAAACCTTCCTCGTCCTTCATTTTACGTGCCACCTGCTCAATCAAATGAAAGTACAATGACGTTCTCATAAATCAGAACAGCAAAAAGGAGAGTGCAACAAACAAGGAGTTTTCTCTTACCTCGAGTTTGAGCTCTACATCACACCTTTGAGAATGTCTCTCGCTGTTTTCCTTATTTGCTTCCTTCATTTTCCATTTCCATTGCTTTATTTCTTCCTGGTCTTCACTGTCGGGCTCCTCTGGAATGGGTACCTTTTAGAGTTTAAAAAGAGAGATGTTAAGAGAAGAGTGAGCAAGATCCAGAAGCAGATAAAAAGAGGAAGGCGGGAGAGAGAGAGAGCTCACGTCGTCACAGTCAACCAGACCACCAACGCGACCTCCATTAGCCCAAATTCTGTCCACCAAACTTAACACCTTTTTGTTTATTCTCCATTTCGTGTTTCCAAGAGTATCTAAAGCCTGGTTAAAGCAAAGGGAATCAAATAAACTCATCTGTTAATACAACATCCAACTCGTAATTCTACTTTAAAGCATTTAATATATCGTTAAGCTTAAGTAACATTAACTCATAATGCAGGTTAAGGAACTCAGACCTTGAACACTGGCTCCAGTTGCGCCTTAGGAGTTCGTTTTATTGCAATACGTTGTTGTTTAGCTCCATGTGTTCTCATTATGTATGAAGGCAAGAAAAAGTGTGCCCCTTGATCATACCTGTAAAATACTATCAAGTTACATAGCAATTTTAGGAAGTGAAAAGTAGATCAAGGGGATCTAGCAGAAGTAAACAGTAAAAGTCTTAATTACTGGAGAAAACATCTCATACCCTGTCCAGTTCTGGGGAGGTATTAGCATTGGCAAGTAGGGAATGACCATATGTCTAGCCTGATTAAATAAAGGAAAATAATTAGAAAATCGTAGAAAGATTGTTTCAGGCTCCAAGCCAATATATAGTGGTAAAAGATTGTTCACACCAAACATCATAAAGGTATATTACTGATATCTGATAAAAGAACAGCAATAACATAGTCCACAGTTATGCTTACTGATTTGTCAAGGCCCTTTCGGATCAGAGGATCACATTCGATGCAGCCATATTTCCTGCTTAATTTTCTGAGGAAGAATACAGTACAACGTAGATAAGCAGCAGGAGCAAGGAGAGGGAGAGACATATAAAGATTCATGTGAATGAGCATAAACAGAATCACAAGACTCTTACTTATTCTCTATTGTGACAGTTCTGGAAGATTGCTTAAAAGCAGGCCGGATCTCAGGTGGACCATCATCAAACTGTTCAGCTGGAGGTTGTATATATGCAGTTTCCATCAATAACTGAATCAAACGTGCGCCAACCTACAAGTGCAAGAGCCAAAATTTAAATCACAGGAATTACTGTAAAGCGTTCTCCAATGAACAAATGTGGAAGCTTAGTGTGGAAGTAATAAACAAACCTTCACTTGAGCCTCTTGACCCCATGACTTGAACGAGTCATGTGCCTTCACTATCCCTCTCACTTGCCTCACCTTATGCTTTTTCAACAATGTATTAATTTGTTTCTTCAGCTTCAATGTTTCTTTGGTCTCAACCTCTCCTGAAGCATTTACAGCTTCTGATTCATCATCAACCACATTCTTTTTCTTCTTAGCTTTCTTCATAAAGCTGTTGATCCTAGCCTAATCCAAATAAGAAAACACATACCATTAAACCAATCTACAACACATTATCAGATTAAAAAAAAAACACTCACCTCCTGCTCAATGGCTTCCCCGATCTGAGTAGCAGCATTCACAACCTTAACAACCCCAACACCTTCAGCGTTAGTCATCAACAGCCCCATCATCTTATGCATAGTGATAACCGCCATCATATCCGCCGGCAACTGCTCCATATAAGACGCGTAAGGGATCTTCCCTTTCTTAACCTTAAACCCATCAAGATCCGCCTGAATCGCGTCGCGGAGAGGCTCGAACCACCCGAGAAACAGAGACTTCACGTAAGGGAGATTCGGCGCGAGCTTCTGCTCGCACATGTCCTCTATAATCTCTTGACACTCTTTGGCGGCTTTCTCCCATTCCTCGGTCTCGAGCTTGACTTGCCTCTGCTTCAAAGAGTAGTACTTCTGAGCTCCCATCCCCGCCACGACTTTCATCGGCTGTTTCGCTGCAAGTCTGGCCTTTTTGCGGACCCTCTCGGTTTCTTTCTCCATTGCTGACATCAGTTCGTTGACTTCGTCGGACCCGGATGATGAATCGTCTGAATCGATCGTTTGCGCAGCTGTGGCGAGCCCTCTAAACGCAAAGGGGTGATTATGAAGAACAGAGGTCAATCTTCCCAATTCGTTAACTGGGTTAGTCGCTAATTGGTTTCTAACGCCACCAGAGAGATTAATCGACGAAATGATGCCGCGAAAGTGAGTGGCGGAGCTAGAATCGGAGAAAGGCTTGATCTTTCTCAAAGTGGCTCTCCCGAAAATGTTCCTCCACATTTTCGTCTGATCACAAATGGGTGAGAAGTATATGTGTACAATAGGCTATTTTAGAGCTGGGTTTTCCAGAGAGAGCGATACGAGCATAGAGAAATTGAAGAAGATCGAATTTTGAAACTTGGGTGAAGAGAAGAGAAGATCTGAGAGAGAGCCGTGAAGTACAGCCGCCGAAATAAACCCTTCATAAAACCTTGGGTTGCTTGCTCTCCCTCAGGTTTCTCATGGATCTTTTTTGTTAACCCGACCCGGTTATCGGATCCGTTGCCCCATTTATTTGGGCTTAAAAGCCCATCGTAGCGTAAGTTAGTAATATTAAATTAAATTAGGCTTAGGAGACAATTGAACAAACAGATCAGAGTGGCGCAGCGGAAGCGTGGTGGGCCCATAACCCACAGGTCCCAGGATCGAAACCTGGCTCTGATAATCTAATTTACTTTTTGGATTGAAAAGCCCAATATGATCAAACGCTACCCTCAGTGTTGTCCAGTATCGATCAAACCCATATTAGTTTTGTAGATGTCCAGTCCAGCTCTGCCCTTTAGCATTTACTCTTTTACAACGATAAATTATAAAATATCAGTTGCCTTTTCGCCGTTTTTGTTTATTTCACAACAGTCTCGTGTTTTTTTCATCTATCACAATCCACTAAAAGGATGTTTGTGGTTAGAAAGATAGACATAAGTCGCATAACAGATGTATCGGAATTTATATAATCAATAAAACCATTTTTAACAGCATTAATGTGTTAATTTCATCTATTTGTTACTAATTTTTATAAGGACCAGGTACGTGGAATGTGCTTCAGAGTCGATCCTTGTATTCTTTCATCATCTCACAATTGATTATTATTATTATTAGCATTGTTTTATAGGTTCAAAAATTATTTTCATACTGGAAAAAATGCTTTTAAATTTTTGTCATATGCAGCATTATATATCATATGTTGCCGCTCCAGTAAAAACAAATTAACTGGTCACTCATAAGAGAACAGAACACGTGCATCACGGGACGGCCTTTGTACTGAATCCTGGTTGGTTAAAATCCCGTCTTATCACGTGAAGCCCACGTGTCGCACAATTTACGGTTCATTAACTGGGTTAACCGGTAATCAAACCTCGCTCGTACACGTGTCGAGATTAGGAAACGTGCGGCCAAAAATAGAGGTGAGCTCACGAGTGGTCTGCTGCAGAGAATCAAAGCTGAGCCCCAGAGTCGAAAAAAGCAAATAGGCTCGTCGACGGGAAAGCAAAAGAAGAAAGAGGAAGAACAAACTCCGACGACGAAGATGAGAACCGGAAAAGCAAATCAAGAGGAGGACGATTACGGAGAAGAAGACTTCGGCTCCAAACGCGAAGGCCCTTCTTCCAACCACAGTAACTCCGCCGCAGCGAGCAGAGGTAATTTCTCCGATCCAATTCCATGGGGTTTGCATTTCCTCTGATTCGGTGTGTTTTGAATTTTCTGAAAGCAGATGTAAAGGAGAATGATAAGGCTAGTGCGATACGCTCTAAGCACTCGGTGACGGAGCAGCGGAGGAGAAGCAAAATCAATGAAAGGTTTGTTTGATTCAGCTGTTATAAAAGTCTCAAGCTTTTAGAGAGGTGGAGCTCTGATCTCGTGAGCTCGAGGTTTAGGAGTAAACGCAAGCTTCTTTCTTTGATACTTTGAATACTTAGGACTCAGTAGTGTGTTTGGGAATTTTGCTATAAATCAGTATATGGGACTTAAATGCATTTATCATATTTGCTTTGTCTTCCTTATGAGTGAGTGCTGAATCTATGAATCTCTTGTCAGGTTTCAGATTTTGAGAGAAATCATTCCCAACAGTGAACAGAAAAGAGATACTGCTTCCTTCCTTTTAGAGGTTATATTTTTATGTTATTTTGAAGCCAATATCTTGAGCTTTAGATCTATGTTTTCTTAATACCATGCATGCCATTTTAGGTGATAGATTACGTCCAGTATCTACAAGAGAAAGTGCAAAAGTATGAAGGATCATATCCTGGATGGAGTCAGGAACCAACTAAGTTGACTCCTTGGGTAACATTTTCTCCCTTTTTCCGATGCTTTATACCCTTTTTGCGCATGCCGTTCCTTGATTCTTTTCATTTCCCCGCCATTTCGCGACACACTTTTGCACCTGAAAGTCTTTCTGCTGCCAGTTTTGTACAACTTCTAGCTGAATCTTACGTTATCCTGTTTGGAACAGAGGAATAATCACTGGCGTGTTCAGAGTTTAGCTAATGGATCTGTTCCAGTGATACCATTTCCTGGAAAGTTTGAAGAAAACTCTGTAGCCTTTTCCGGACCTGCAGTTGCGGAAATGCAAAACCCTGTTGAATCTGACCAAGGAAGAACTGCTGTCTACAAACCAATAGACAGTCAACCCGAGTTTGACGACAACAAGGAGTTACCGCCTGTACAACCAATCCACCATCCATTGGTACACGGTGAACAAGCTAACAATGAATGCCCTGCAACAAGTGATGGGGCAGGCCAAAGTAATAATGATCTGGTTGTTGAAGGTGGAACCATTAGCATCTCTACTGCCTACTCGCATGAGTGAGTCAAAACCTGATTCTGTTACCTTTTCACAATAGGTGATGCAATTCATGTGTTGGCTTCTTATTAATGTGTACATTACTTCTGGTATTAACAGGTTATTGAGCTCATTAACACAAGCACTTCAGAACGCAGGCGTTGATCTCTCGCATGCTAAACTTTCTGTGCAGATCGATCTTGGGAAGCGAGCTAATCAAGGACTAACGCATAACGATCCATCCAATAAGGTTCTCGTTTTTCGAAATAGGTCATGTTTAGCATGAGAAGAACTATATATATCATGATCTTGATTCATTTTTGTAAGTGCAGAATCCATTTTCCTCTCATACCGAAGGCGCTACACGATCAAGGAATCCAAGCGTTGAGGGAGAATCTGAACATGCTCATAAGCGGATGAAAACACTGTAACATCTCTCTTAGGCTCCAGTGCTCTGGAATATATAAATGTATTGGCAAATATCTTCTTTTGTGTACGTTTGTTCGGCTTCTAGGGGCATTCTATAATCGTTAAGATATAAATTATGGTTAGTAGAGTCTACGTCTTCATGGTTTTTGAGTTTGTATTATCTTCTGCATATCATTCATCATTGTAACCTATCAAATACAATCTCTTGTGGAATATTAGATTCTGTTTCAAGTTCTTGAATCATATTTCCAGTCTCTAAAACTGACTTTCTACCAACAATCATTTCTGTTATCTATTGTTGTGATAAGCCATGACTTTGATAAGAAAAGCATAATCAAAAGCAGTCTCTTCGCATTGAGCATAGCGACCTCCTTCACCGAAATGGCCACCACTCATATTCGTTTTCAGAATCACAGTTCGTGAGCAATCATGGCACGTACTCTCCCGTATCTTAGCCACCCACTTAGCACCTTCCCATACTCCAACCCTGACTCAACACCAAACACCAATTTAGGTTTTATATAAAAGAAATGGAAGGCATGTGTCTTTAAGGATGTAGTGTGAAGCTTGCCTTGAGTCATGAAACGAAGCTGTGACAAGCATTGAAGGAAAGCAAACATCTCTGCGTATGTTATCATATGGAGAATAGCCAAGGATGGATTGAAACTCGGTTTGGATGTTTGGGTTACCAAACTCTTCATGGTCCAAAAGTGTGAGAGGTAAGTTTGAATCTGACAATGTGTTTAACACGTCTACAAAAGGAACCTGCCACCATTGTTTATACACATTAATATGATGAGCTTTAGCTTATTATGGACTGAATGCATTTCTAATGCATCTAACCTTCAAAATGGCAGCTTGAAATAGACTAGGGTGCATGTTCATGGCAGCAGCTGGAAGGAGAGCTCCTGCGCTGTACCCAATAGCAGCAAGATGATGTCTATGCACATATCCCTTGTCCATTAGATACCTCGCACAGTAGATGAAATCTTGAATTGAGTTTAGTTTCAACGATCCAGTTCCTGATTTGTGCCATGAAAAGTCCCCACCACCTCCTCCCCTGAAGCCAAAAAATGAAACTCTTATTATCATGTCAAGACCATAATATCACATGATATGGTTTTAATAACTGACCTCACATCAGCAAAGGCAATAACCCAACCACGATCAAGCATGCTCAATCGATTTGTGCACCAGCTTTTGTCCAGGGCTTCTCCATAAGCACCGTAACCTATCAACATCCCCGGTGACTCGCTCTTCTTCCATGCTTCTCGGGAATACAGAATTGTCAGCGGGACTTTTACTCCGTCGTGTGAAGAAACTTCTTGCCTTTCACAAACATAAGCATCAGATAGTTCCTCCCATTCAGGCATTCCCTCACTGGTTCTATCATTATTGTCTGTAGAGTGATCTGCTGAGTACCATGGCGTACTAGTATCAAGATCATCTATGACTCTTCCCTCCTGATGGACGACTGAGAATGATCTTCTTGACACGTCATAGTCGATGATAGTGTCAGGAATCTGGAGTTACAACAAAGAAACTATCAGAGTAGAAGGAAGCAGCTCAAATGCAAATAAACTATCTTAATGGCATCAAAGCTACAACAAGTAGAGGAACCCATTTCTTAAAGTAAGTGTATATATATATACCACAGGAGATGAAAGGACCACTCGGTAAACTGAGCTTTGGAAGTCGTGGTTTGAGCCCGGTGCAACACTGCATGAATCAGCTGGAAGAGGAAAGTACCAGGGATTAAGATCCTCCATATGCTGCCAAAAAATAGAGCAGAACGGAACATAAAACCTTAGTAAGAAACAGCTTAAACAGTGTAACGTTAATCACAAATCTTTAAGTCACCTTCGTATTTGCTTTCATGGGCATATCGATGGAACATAGCATAGGTGAGCCATTCTTACTGAAGAAAAGCACTAGATAGTCATTGAACATGTCCATATCTTGTATCACCACATCATCATCTGGACAGAAAACAACCTGACTAGAAAAAATCAGTTGGCTATATCCAAAACAATCTACGAATAATTATAAACAACCAAAACCTGCCATTCCGATGATTCAACTTCCTCCACTAGACACCTACTCAAATAGTACCCTTCACCGGACCACTCACTAGCTGCATCCGTGTGAGCATTGGTAAGAATGTAAAAGAAACCATTGTGATGTTCAAGAAAACACTGCACACCAGGGACTCTCTCACGAGCCCTTCGCAGACCAGCCAATGGCTTTTCCGCATTTACTATATAAACCTCGGACGAAGTCCTCGAGTTCGAATTAATAGTAACAAACTTGCCATCTTTAGTACTCGTGATGTCCACACAGAAACTGGAATCACTTTCAGAGAACACAACAGTATCACCTCCCCCGTCTGATTCAACATTAGTAACAACAACCCTGTGAGGTCTTTGGTGTTCATCTACAACAGTGTAAAACAAGCTGACTCCATCTAGCGCCCACGCCAAGCTGACAACTCCATCAACTTCCAGCCTCGGAACCAAACAACCACTTCTAAGATCCTTAATCTGGAGAAGGAAACGTTCGTTGCCCTTGGGATCAACCGTGTAGGCGAGGTAGTTATGATCAGGTGAGACACGACAAACACCAACGTGAACATAACCTGTAAGTAGAGAGAGAGTAAGTCCAACACTTGAATCAGTAAGTAAGAAACTTTTAACTTATACCAAACTGTTCAGCAATCTGATTCCAATCAAGAACAGAGAGCCAGTTTGTTTCAGCATTCTCCTCCAATCTCCTAGAGAGAAGAGGATACTCTTTTCCTCTTGGTATGTATTGCCTGTACAACCTGCTCAAGTGACGTTAATAGATAAAGTTCGCTCCTTTTTGCCTCAATTCGAGTTATATATAGAGAGAGAGACGAGAGACGAACCATTGTCCCCAGCGTTCTGGGGGAGTGACAATCTCTGCGGGGATGCGAGTTTTCATCTCGGAGATCAGATTACGCCTTAGGGTCTCTGTGTCAGACATGAAAGCTTGAGCGTAGGAGTTCTCGCGGTGGAGGTGGTCGAGGAAAGCTGCGTCGTTTGTGTTCCGCATCCAACGGTAAGGATCTTGTCTCGTGACGCCATGAGTTGTGACCGAGAAAGGGATCTTTTTGGGGACAGGAGGAGGTTCTGTCGGAAGAGAGAGTGACGCTGTTCGTTGGGTAAAACATTGGGTCGAGAAAGAGTGGTAAGAGGAGGAAGTGAGAGAGCAGAGAGAGGGTATGGTAGGCGAATTGAAACGCCGGAGAAGAGATGATACTACTGCCATAAAAAAAACGACTAATCTGCGATAATAGTTTGTGTCTGGCTTTTTTATAAAACGAATTGAATGAGATGTCTCTTGTTATACACTGATGATGAGACATCGTATATTCATATATATTCTAGTCTACTCTTCCACATCCTCTCTTGTTGTAATCTTTTTAGAAGAGAAACAAACAAACGTAACTTACATATTAGCCAATAATCTTGTCGAAGATTGGGAAGCAAACAAGTCAATGACTCTCACCAGGAGCTTCGTCACTGTCTTCTAGATCTCCCAAGAGGAATTATCGACATCCTGCTCAGAGGATGTAGTAGATGTTCTATTCTTTGTCACATTCTTTTCAGCTGTTTCTGTCCCTCCAACTGCTGAAGTCTTCTTAGCTTTTTCTTCTTTACTCTCTGCTTTGTTCCTAAAGTTCTTCCATGTACTTTCCTCTCATTTTCACGATTTGCCAATTTTGAATTGTTACATTTCCGACAAAGACACAACATCTTACCACTTTTTTGGGCGAGCGGTGTGGAATCTACTTAATGCATAATGTCTCTAGCCTCGCAAGGTATTCTTTCGTCACTCTCCCGTTAGCATCTCTATGCATATACATCCACCTCCGCAACTCAAAAATATTCCCGGAGCCCGACATTTTTTTTTTCTTTCACGTTTTTTTTTCTTGTTGGTGTGTTTAAAATGATGTTCAAATGTCCATATTTATAGGAAAGTTTCGAATCTGGAATTGTAATTTTCCTAGGAATTTACGACGAAATTTAGTTAGGTGGTCGAAAAAAAACGTGTTACAATAAGTTGGTGGATTTAAAATTTCCTCGCTAAGTAGACGTAAAATATTTCCTCGTAAAGTACACGCTACAATTACGTCGAGTTTACGAGGAAATCGTATTTCCTCGTAAAAGCCACGTGATATTACATCGATTTTACGACGAAATGATTTCGTCGTTATTTTACGAGGAAATAACGCTGATTTTATATTTTCTCGTAAGTTCCTCGTAAAATTGACGTAAACTTATGAGGATTACTTTTCCTCGTTAAGTTTCCTCGCTAAACTTGTGTTTTCTTGTAGTGTTGTATTCATCTACTTGTCTTCTCTCTCAGTTATGGAAACTATTTTTTTTTTTTGTCTTCCAGTAATAATGCATGTATGTCTATGTAACATATGAAGACGTGTTTGGGGGTGCTGTAGTCGTGGACGACTTGTGCTATTTGAGATAAGTTTTAATGTATTAGATTTTTGATCTAACTCTTTTTGTCGTTTGAATTATGTAATGTTATCTTGTTACACTCGGTGTATGAACGTGTAAACTTTCTGTATCAAACAGAGAGACGTGATTGCTTTCGGAGTCATGATTTGATCGTAACAATATGATTTAATGTAACTCATTTTAGCTAAAAATAAATAAGAATTTGAGAAAAGTACAAAATGAACCACCTATTTACAGAAAGAAGGAGATGAACGCAAGCCAATCTGAATTATATTGTAATTTGATTATGTTTTGGATTTCATAAAAATGGAAAATTGATCCGAGCCGATCTGATCTGGAAAAAAAAAGCCAGTTCTTAGACTCTAACCACTTTCTATGCATTTCTATTGATTACTCTTTATTTTTTTTTCTTGTTCGAATGAGTAAGAAAAAACACAAAACTAACCAAAAAAAAAGGATTTACAGTGTATTTGGAAGACTCAAAACCTAGGAGTGTGGGTACTGGGTAGTAATAAAAGAACTCAAACAAAAGTTATGTTATCATTGTAAAATTCACATAAATGTTGGAGAATGGATACACAGCCAGTTACAATCTAACGCAAGAGGAGGTAATGCGATGATAGATTGTATGATTGGACTTCAGAGATAATAAAAATAAAAATGATGATGAAGGCAAATGCTTGAGAACAAAAGAAAGAAAGTTTCGGTGAACAAAAAGAAAAGCTCCAAGGAAACATGGATATCAACTTACTTTGTTGGTTGTTGTTCTGCATGGGACCCCCCTCTTTACCTATGACATCTCCACATCTCCTACCTTTATATATACACTTGTAATATTAAAAACATTTTTTTTCCTAACTGAAATCGGCAGTATCATAATTGATACGAACAAAATCAAATCAGCGGCGCTGATATGATTCATATGAACCATGATGTATTGTATACACACAAAATAGTTTTTTTTTTTGAAGTTATTTGTTGGTTGTATGAGAATGGGATACATCGTATTTAGGGCCGGACCTGAGCACAAGCTCATCAAGCTATGCTTGAGGGCCGATAGTTTTAAAAATAAGTTAGGGGCCAATTAAATTAAATGTTTGATAGTTCAGATGGCAAAATTTGGTTGCCACCTAAATTAGGTGGCCGGGTTCGAAACCAATATACAATAATCTGCAATGATTTTTTTTAAAAAGAGTTGTCGTAGGGCCAATTAATTTTTAGTTGCTTCTGAGTCTATATATGTCAGGCCCGGCCCTGATCGTATTCGTATCTATTTTAGAGCTAACGAGATAATCCGCAAGGTCAACTAAACCGACTTTTCTCTAATCCGTGTTGAGTTTATTAAAAAAAAGAAACACATTTGATTACCTACCTAACCTTCCATTATTTGTTAATGAAAAATTGTGTGTTGTGTAAAATGTGAATAATATATAGACTGTTTTGGTTCTATTTTTTAACATTATCGTGTAGTTTCCCTGCCAGTTTAATTTAATCGACAATCAGGTTTCAAATCGTCCTATGAGAAAGTTTATTTGAATGGTAATTCTGGTAAAATTAGGCCGGTTCATTAAGAACGGTCTAAGAACTCACACGATGAGATTTAGTTTGCAATGAGCCAAGGAGGGAGGGGTTTACTCTAGGCGGCATTTTAACCTGGACCCGAAAATCCGAACCGGAATCGATCCAAAAATTCCCGACCCGGAACCGGACCGAAAATTTACAAGTACCTTTTGGGTCTAAATTTTTTTTACCCGAAAGAACTTGAACCAAAAAGAACCGACCCAATAGATCCGGACCCGAAAAGAACCGACCCGAATAGACCCGATCCGATAAGAACCGATTTGTACCCGACTTAAAAATATGTATATCTAAATCTATGATGTTTTTGTGTTCAATTTTATATATATATATTATTTTATGATTTAGTTGAAATATCTTTTGTTAACAACATTTGTTATTATTTTTTAATATTTTAAAGTAATATAAAGCTTTAAAATGTAAAATTTAGAGTTTAAAAATGTTTTATTTAAATTATTAATAGTTTCATTTAACTTATTTTGTAAAATTTTAGATATATATGACAAGTATCAACTAAATTTGATGGACTTGTGTATGTCATGTCTTTTTCAGATCCTAAATACCTGAATCCGACCCGGACCCGGACCCGATATGGACCCGAAAAATTACGGGTACTTTATGAGTATTTTTATTATAGATCCGAACCGATCCGGATCCGAGAAGAACCGATCCGAACCCGAACCGAAAATTTTTAAGTACCTATTGGGTCTAAATATTTAGGATCCGAAAGACCCGGACCCGAAAAGAACCGAACCGAACCCGACCCGAAGACCCGAACGCCCATGCCTAGTTTACTCTTTGCCGCAGTCACGTTGAATGTTAGTTGCCGGTTACAGGGAAAAGACGAAAACACCCTAAGGGTGAGTGGGCCCGTTTGGTCTGGTGCTTTCCGTCCACATTTCGGGGAGTTACTCGAGGAGAATGTATCACTTTTTGGTGAAACACAAATTATAATGCATATCCATTTCATCCACTTTTCCTTCTTCTTCTTTAAATCAATTTAACTTGTTTATTACATGGTCTCTTTATTTGATTTGGTGCAATCCTTTAAAATCCACCGACAGAGTAAATAGTCTAGTGATTATAAACGAATATGAGTGTGAATATGCCTCCCAAGAGTCCGGTAAAGTACCGAGAAGCCACAGACCGTGAATCTCATCATCAAACTTGATGCCCATATCAGACAACTTGTTGAGCAATCCCTGAAACACATTCAAGTGATCTGTCATCGGAGTCCCCTCCTGATACCTCAGCTCAATCAACTTCTTGATCATGTACATCTTGTTGTTTCCGGTCTTCCTAGCATATAACTGCTCCAGCTTCTTCCACAAAGAACGAGCATCCGTCTCAGTCTCAATATGATGCAACACATTAT
>NC_027753.1:33840155-33840423 GCF_000695525.1 Brassica oleracea var. oleracea
GTCTTCTTCTCAGGTTTCTGCTCCTCGAAAACTGGAACATGGAATTCTTTAACAAAGTGCAAATCCTCTATCTTGCCCTTCCATAGATGATAGTTAGCACCATTCAAGCTTATCATCCTGCTCATATTTTCCATCTTTCACACAAGCAAATAACAACCCAAAGTTATCAAAACCAAAGCTCAAAAACCAGAAGCTCTGATACCACTCTGTTGGGGAAAGTCACACGGCGCAGCGGAAATACTAATGGTCGTGTTCCCCTGACCTTGTG
>NC_027753.1:33841090-33842168 GCF_000695525.1 Brassica oleracea var. oleracea
ATTATTTCTTAAGTTCACCCCAATTGGTCCTCTCCATCTAGGAGGGACCCAACAAACTCCCCCTCCGACTAGGTGGAGGAAACAGCCATTCCGGCTATCCCTCGGCATACTTCAAGCTTCCCCCTCTGCAAGGACTTTGTCATCATATCAGCTCCATTATCATCCGTATGAACTTTCTCAAGTTCCACTTCCTTAGAAGCAACCACATCACGTATCCAATGATACCTCCTCTGAATGTGTTTTGACTTCGAATGAAATGTAGAATTCTTCCCGAGACAAATAGCGCTTTGACTATCACAAAGCAACACATACTTTTCTTGCTTGAAACCGACCTCTTCACAGAAGTTCTTCATCCACAACAGTTCTTTACAAGCTTCAACTGCAGCAATGAACTCTTCCTCAGTGGTAGATAGTGCAACACACTTTTGCAACCTTGACTGCCATGCCACAGCTCCACCCGCAAATGTTACCAAGTAACCCGAAGTAGATTTGCTAGAATCAGCATCTCCCGACATGTCAGAATCAGTGTAACTGACAAGCAATGACTTCTTACCTCCAAATGTAATCTTCAAATTATAAGTCCCTCTGAGATATCTCAAAATCCACTTCACAGCATTCCAATGTTCTCTTCCCGGATTGGAGAGAAACCTGCTGTCAACTCCAACGACGTAGGCTAAATCCGGTCTTGTACAGACCATGGCATACATCAAACTACCCACTGCAGAAGCATACGGAACCTTTGCCATATCTTCCTTCTCCGCATATGTCTTCGGACTTTGTTGACTGCTCAGTCTTAAGTGTGGAGCAAGAGGAGGACTCAACACTTTAGACTTGTCCATGTGAAACCGCTTAAGTACTTTTTCAATGTACTTCTCCTGAGAATGAATCAGCTTCTCACCTATATCCCGAATAATTCTTATACCATGAATTTGTTTCGCTGGACCCATATCTTTCATGGCAAAGGACCCACTGAGCTGCTCTTTCAACTCTTTAGTTCTGTCCATGTTCCAGCCCACAATCAACATATCATCGACATACAGCAACAAGATGATAAAATCATCCTCACCAAACACCTTCA
>NC_027753.1:33842323-33843393 GCF_000695525.1 Brassica oleracea var. oleracea
ACATAGCCTTCCGGTTGTTCCATGTAGATCTCTTCCTCCAAATTACCATGAAGGAAAGCAGTCTTCACGTCCATTTGCTCAACCTCTAGATCAAGGCTCGTTGCGAATCCAAGTACAACCCGAATGGATGACATCTTCACAACAGGAGAAAAGATTTCATCATAATCAATTCCCTTCTTTTGGCTGTAGCCTTTTTTGAAAGATACCATGTGTTGTTTTCCCACAAAGCAATGCGAACACTTCTGTAGGTGCAAACCAGAGATTCCTGGAATCACCTCATTCTTAGACAACACAACCATTCCTTTCTCACTCAAGTGACCGAGTCTCTTATGTCATAGCTCCATGGCATTATCATTCTCCACCGCATTAACAACATCTTTGGAGACCTTAGCCTGCATCCAATAGAAAGATAAAGACTTCTCACCTCGAGCCACAATCAAGGAACCGCGAGAGAGCTTCCATTTACCACCACCGTGCAAACTGAAATACCCTCATCATCAAGCCTTCCCGTCGATATCAAATTCATCCTAATATCAGGAACATGCTTAACATCCTTAAGCACCAGCCTAGTACCAAGACTAGTCTCCAAGCAAACATCACCAATGCCAGCAACCTGAGCCATCGCATCATTCCCCATCTTCACAGAACCATAATTACCCGTAGTATAGGTAGAAAACAAATCCCGCTGTGATGTAGCATGAGTAGTAGCTCCACTGTCAATCACCAAACTGGTGTCCTGACATGCGACATTAATGGCATCACCCTCAAGAAGAATGAGAAACTGATCTTCGGTGAGAGTCACCCGATCCACCTTTTCTTCTTGATTTCCTTGCTGCTTGTTTTTCAACTTCCAGCAATCCTTCTTCATGTGCCATTTCTTATGACAGAAGTAGCACTCCATATTAGCAAATCTATTAGACTTGCTCCTGCTCCTGTTCTTGTCTCTCTTGGGATCTCTACTTGTACTTCTCCCCCTTGACTCAGTAACAAAGACATCTGAACGCGAACTGCTAGCATTCGACTGCCTTCTTGCTTCCTCATTAAGAACACTGTTCTTCACTGAATCCATC
>NC_027753.1:33844840-33928260 GCF_000695525.1 Brassica oleracea var. oleracea
AAAAAATGTAATATTAAAAACATTTTTTGTCGTTTTTTTTTTTGGCACCTGTAAATTATATTAGATCATGCATCAAAGTTCGGATACAACAACATCAAGTTAGAACCCGATGATTACTACAAACAACCATCCCCTACCTACATAACTTCCCAAAAACCAACCAAGCGTGATGAGATTACTCTCCCAATCATCAGAACCAAAAAATCAAGCCTCTTCACTGCCATATACCTATACAGAGGATCTGATTTCCTCACTCTCGAACAAAGCATGTAACCAACTAGGAGAGCCTTGTGCTACGTAAGAATGATAACGCCTTCCTTTGGTTACACTCTGAGCAATGAGAAAAGCTCCTCTGTTAGTGCATCTTTTTTCCCCTCCTATTCTCCACCACTCTATTTTAGACAAACATTTTAAAACCTCAAGAGCTTCAAATCTGAAGTTTGGCCAGGCCTTGGGTCGAACAATCATCCCCACCAAAGATTTGTCTTCCATTGCTATTATCACCCTATTGACCTTGTGAGACGCCATGCTGTCAACCGTCCACATCAAGGCCTTAAAAGTAGCCTCCCACTTACTTCCAGTATTGAAGAAAGCTCTTCTGCTATGCATCATCACTTTCCCTTTAAGATCTCTGACCACCCAAGCTGCTCCTCTCATCTTTTCCTCTCTATTCCAATCAACACCCACATTGCATTTTACCCATCCATTCTGAGGCGTTTCCCAAACCTTCTTCTCTTGACTTTCAGCCCTTAGTTATTTATACATGTAATTATATATATATCTGAACGAAAACAAAATCCTTTAGGCCTAATCCATGGTTTACCGCAGCTATTGAAGTTTCAATTCACTAATCACATCTCTTAATCCACTCATTCTTATAAATATACATGTCATAAGCTATCTTTACCACCTCCTACGCACTTTACACGATTCTCAATCTAATCTTATTCTACTAGAGTGCCTGACTCTTTTAAAAACGATTCTCAATACCAGTCTCTATTCTACTAAATAAAGTGCCTAGACTTTGACAAGAGATGGGTGGAGAGAGGCTTACGGTTACATGAGTGCTCACTAAAGTGAAGTAAATCCTCCAAATATCCTTTCTTTCATGACTCGCGGGCACAATTCATAATCTAAATTCGTCAGGGGGTGGTGTTTGTAGGAACATCCCAGAATATTCAAGGCAAAAACCCAACTGAGCTAGAGAACATCCCATAATAGCAGGCGTTCGATTCTGGTCCAGTTCTTTCAGTTTTTTGGTTTTAGAGATATATGAACCGTTTGTTATTTATGAAATCCGGTTCGGTTTCGGTTCCATTATTTCGGTTTTAGGTTCAAAAATTGGGTAATTCGAATAAATTTTAATAGTTTAATTGAGAATTATTCGAGTGATTCAGTTCTTAAGAGTAATTCAAATAATTTTAAATATTTTAGATACAAAAACATTCGGGTAATCTTAGTTTTTTGGGTAGTTTGGTGTATAAATAATGTTTTTAGAATAGTTGGTAATGTTGAAATTAAATATAACTAATAATTTTAGGAATATAAATTGTATTTCGGATATTCGAATATTTATTATGTTCTTGGTTCGGTTGCAGATTTTCGGTTCCAAAAATCTAGGAACCTTTCAGTTATTTGTGAACTTCGGTTCGGTTCGGTTTCGGTTTTGGTTCTCGGTTTATATGCCCAAGCCTAGTTAAACATTACAAGTTAATGCGATACTACAACTTAATGTTCATAAATTTTTGGTCGCGTGACCGTATTCATAATGTTCTTTGACACCCAATTCAATTTATTGTCCCATGTAGTGAAATTGCCATCCATCAACTTTAAAATTAGATTTGATGGCCAGACTTATAATTAAGGGTATGTCATGCATTGTCTGAATATATATGTTACGATTATATAATTATCCCCAACCATTTGCTCCTTCTTCGACGTAGGATGTGATTGGCTATTGCTGTAGTTGCTCTCCACAGTCACAATTATACCCACAGCTCTAAATCTACACCAATCTTGATTTATATTTTTTTTAAAGCTCACAGCCCTTTTTTTTTGTCCACAACACTTCTTTAAATTTATGTGTCTATAATTGCTCTGCGGAGATAAATTACTACAACCCAAATTTAAAGACTTTTAAAAGTTAAAAATCTAGAACCAAAGCCAAAAAAGTCACAGCAATATTTCTACAGCCAAAAAAAGAAATCACAGTTCTTACCTATCACACCCATCACACCCATATTCTCTCCTTGAGCTATTGATACAACTCCATGTATTAAGTGCAAGAGATGACAACACATGATACTTATGTATATACCATGTTCGCAACTACACTACACGCTAGTCGGGCGACAACTCCGGACCAGCGAGTTACCGGAAAATCGGAGATTATTCGAGGATTATGCGGGGTATAATTTTAAATACAATTTAATATATTTATAATATATTTAGCTAATTTCAAACATGATAACACAAGTTTTTAGACATAATTATATAACTTCTTATATATAATTTTAAACAGTTTCTTTTTGATTCGTCGAACATTTAGATTATGTTGTGTTTGGTACGAAAAAAATCCCTGAATGCAGTATTTATGTGTTTGTTTTGGGTTTGATAGCTAATTGTAATTATTTAGTAATGAATAATTATACAAAATCTGTCAATACTGAGTAAAAAATAATCAACCGTGTTTCAACTTTACACGAACGGAAAAAAAAAAAAAACTTAGGCGGTCAACACGGGAATTAATTATGCAGATCTTACGCAGGTCAACGCCTAGCTACACCGATTTGGATATATTCACCGCGGTTAACCTCCGAACAGCGCCTGACCACGGTGCATCACGATGAATAAAGCATACAACATATTTCGTTCAGTTGATCTATTTTAAGTGGCTGTAGATCATACAAATGCGCTGACTCGGACATCTTAGGTGCTAAAGTGGAAGCCAACCCTAGAAGATATATAGACAACTCTAGAGTTCATTTACGATGTTAATATTTAACATCATTGCTTAATTAGTTCTTAAAATCCTTTCATTTATATTAACTTATGAAAAAACTGGGTTATTTGAACAACGTCCAAATTTTAGAAGATCGGTTATAGGCTTATCAAGATTGTGACATAATTGTCAGTTTAATTTTATCAAAAGTATCATTTTCAACATTAATTATTGCGCAGTGTCTACCATTGTATATGTTAACCACCACAATATGTTAAAATAGTCATATTCTTTAGTTGATTTTAATACTACTAACGCCACATAATCTAAGCAAATCAGAAGGGTAATATCATACACAACAAGCATATCTCAGCTTTTCTACTCTATGTTACTATTTACAGCATAGTGTCTACAAGACTCCTTTTGTTTTTAAATAATCGGGAAGGCCCAAATAATATACTCTAACCGGGAGCAGCAGTTGCTAACACCAAGACATGGCATAATATATCCTTTTCAAAGGGAATCGAATTATAGGCATAATGGATCCAAATCTAAACATTACATCACTAGTTCAACACACTGTTTGTAATTCTTTGTTGTTACGATTATAAGAGTGTAACTGTCTTAGTATATTAGTTGGTGTGCAGTATGAGTTCTGGTCAACAACAACGAGAGAAGGACTTGTTGGCCCCCGGACCAGAAACGGAAATAATTAACGGTACGAAAAACAGTATCATCATACAACTATTTATTGCCGATTGTAGTTATTTTGTTACCGTTTACTAATTTCTATTCTCGTTAGAAAACTCTTCCGAGTACTGTTTTTTTTTTTTATCTTCCGAGTACTGTTACCAGTCAAACCCAAAAATAGTTATGGTTTTCAGAGAAAATACCATAAAAAGAAATAATTGTTGGGGTACATGGGAATATGGGATGATGGAAATAAAAAAAAGATAGATGGTGAGAGTGATTTGAACAAAAAAAAAAGATGGTGAGAGTGAAAGATACGAAAGAATATATGGTTACGGTGTGGTCGAATCGGTGTTAGAAAAAGGGTGTGGTCGAATCTTGTATGCAGCAAGAGACCGACCACTCTCTGCCCTCATGGGACCACTTCTCCGCTAAACTACATATATATATATGACTTTCTTTTTTGTCAACATATATCACTCTTTCTAGTGTTGATAAAATCGTGTTAATTCGTGTCATCATATATTATAGTTTCTATAATTAGCCAAAATATATGATAATATTAAAAAATTGGAATTGAGTTTAGAGATGTATACGGTGGGTGATGGTGGACCATTTTTTGGTCGATTTTGTTAGATGTCAGATTGTGAAGTGAGCCAAGTTGCCATCCCTTTGGAGATTTATCCAAATCTTTCATGATCGCTACGTTTTTGTTATGTATACTTTAATTTTAGTAGCTATTACCATGTCGTTCCATTCTACCTTCTTTTTTGTCTGAATGCATTTGTGTATGTTCAGAAGTTTGATAAAGGATTAAGCAAAAAAACAAATTTGATAAAGGACCTACGTTTGGACTAGTTACATCTTTGATATAAAAGCGCATTTAAATTTTAACTAATTTTTGAATAAATATGTGATTCTTTATTTCATGCTGTGGCGGAGTATCAATGTTATGTGTTGTGCGTTTGATGCAACAATAACCAAACTAAAAATTAACCAAGTGTACAGGTACTGGTACTTACATGACGTTTTTTCTGCTCTCTTGCCGCATCCTAATTACCGAAAATAGAATTTGGGTAGAGTTTAACATTAATAAGATATTTTTTAAAAAGTAGATTTAACAAATATTTGATTAATTCTTATCAAATAGTATTTTGTATAAATTTTCACTGATTGTCATAAATTTTCATATTTTGTTTTTCTCAAAACATCTCTGTATAAAATAGTATATACATGTTTTCAAAAATCTTCTAAATTTTTTACATGAAATATAATTATTATTTTTGTCAAAAACTATATAACTGTTGATTTGGTATTTAAATAGTTCTTTGCTTTCTCATAATGACTGTTTTTCATTTTGTGTTGTATTCCTTATTTTTAAAAGTTTTAATAATTAACGTTCATATGAGAATAATCATTTTGCTGAACTTATAACAAAAGATGTTAATAAGATTTTAAAAAATCTACAAACTATTAACAAATGAATTGATATAAAATTTGATTTCTTTCTATTGTAAGTTAGCAATGTAGTCTAGATTGATTTTATTTGAGAGGAACAATTCTCACACAAAGCTTCTTTAGATCGATATTAAGCCAAGACAATCAACTTGATTTGGTGGTAACAATTGTAACTAAAAGAGATGTAACTAAAAGAGAATGCAAAGACGGTGTAAATTCAGATTTAAAAAAATTAAGTCTAGGGCATTTTGTCGGAAATCTATGGATTATGAACTAAACGACTTATTCCGGGAACAATACAAAACCAATCTCGAACTCGAACAACAAGACTAGATAGACCAACTGTTGTGGTACACTTCTTTTATCAAGCAATCATAATGTCTAAACTTTCATTGAAATCAAAGAATGATGACAAGCATTAGTGTCATCATTAGTGATTAGATTCAATATGTTAACGATTTACCTTAGCATTAATTATCGTTGGTTAAAACAAATCGTCTATCTATATTTTTTCTAGCAACTTTGGTGAACAGATAAAACATATATTTATGTTCTAAATGATCTGTTTAACACAAGCATTAAAATTAACAATAGATAAAAACAATCAAAGAATATATATATCTCTATTTGTGTTTAGCTCATTGATCCACAATCCTTAATACCCTAAAGAGAACAAGTGGCTATTCAACCATGGCGGCAAAAAACACAGAGAAAATAAATGATGAAACACATGTGTATCGATGTAAAATAGTAGCAACAAGGTTTAGAAAGTCTTCTCATATGTGTAGAAATTCTTCTCCTCAAATCTTACAAAGTATAAAACACTTTATCTCTCTTTCTCTCAAGCTGTGTAAAAATTGGATTATTCTCAAAAGAATAATGAAAATGATGTAGTTAGCATACGCGCGTCGGCTGCAGCTGAAAGTGAAAAAAATTTAAGTAAAAGTACCGAATTTTGAAAAAAAAAAACTCTTCAATTATCTCGACTGCAATGACCTGATTGTTTGAGAAAAGAGCAATCGCTCCGTAATAAAAAATTCTTCATCTATCTGATTTCATCCAGTTTTGCTCTAAGCGTTCCAATCTTCATCCAAATTTATCTTCGAACTTCAAATGATTCAAAAAACTAAAAAAATGATAATAGCTCAAAAGCACTTTAAAAATATTATTAAAAATTGCGTCAAAACATGACACACCAAGAGTCTCAAAATTTTATAAACTATTTAAAATTCATCTACCAATAAATCTTCCTAATAACTGACGGGGTCACTGAGCCACACTACATACAAAATGAATACATACGAAGTGAATTTGAACGCTTTCTTCTACAAAAAATCCACGAGTCAGTGGCAGATACAAACTTGGCCAAAATGTGCATAGGTTTCCGACTCACACGCAACCTACATAGGCCCGGACTAAACCCACGCGGCAGAGCTTTGTTCTGGTGATGAGATTTGATATGTCAAATTGACGCTCGCCCTAACTGCTGCAGGCTGGCATAAAAGCGATGGACATTACAACAGTTGTAAAATAGAGTTATGTTTTCAACCAAAAGGTTCAAACAATAAGCTATGCCGTGGAAAAGTCTCATAAAAGTGTGTTATTTTCTTGTACTCTTTTGGTATTAAGCTAGTTGATTACATGAGAAAAGAAAAGGGACGTCGTCAAGAGGCGACCTTTTAGTAATAAATAAAGGTAAACATTTAGCATAAACTACTCTTGTGCACGTTTATGCACTAAAGCTACGTACATAGCAAAGGTGACAAGAAACGAACATTTCAGATTGAATAATACAAAGAAGCCTTAGTTTTATTATGCGTATTAAATTGTAAATTAGTAAAGCAACACTTTGATGACAGCAATTTTTTAATACAGTCTGTAGTATTTTTTTAACGAGACAAAAAGTATTACGGGGAAGAAAGTGTGCAATGTGCATGTTAGCAAAAGTCAGAATCTAAAACTTTTACAGAACCGTCTGACGTGGACCCCCAGTCTCGTACCGCTCTGTCTCTTCCTTTTTTCAAGAGACTTCTCTCCCTCTTCCCTTTATTTAGGATTATTTTTATTTTAACGAATATTTCCTTTTCCTTTTCTTTTCTTTTCCAGCAGTCGTGTATAATGCTGCAATTATGGTACTTTCTATGAGTTTTTTTACTAACAACTGTGTATGAGTTTTAAAATAGCAAGGGGAGAAAACATTTTTAATTTTTTTGGAAGATTTTAAATTACATGAAAGACATGTGACACGTGCGTGACTGCCACTCTGTCTCCACATGAAAAATCTGACTCACGGGTCTGCCTCACCTCGCGTGCAACTTTGCTTTAACTATTCCGTTAATTCCGACTTTGTAAAAGAAACCATAATCTAATTTTGAAAATAACAAGTCAAAAAGAGTCGAACAAATATTAGGTTTTTAGAAAGAGCAAACGTTAAGTTAATATTAATACTATTTACACTAATATAACTATATTATGAAATGAAAATAAATATATATTATATAAATGTTTGTTATGATAAATAGTGTTACCTCGAAATTTGGTATAACACTATTTACAAAACAATAATTTTTCTTTTACTTAAAGGCTTTCAATATCAAAACAATAAATTAGGGTTATTGGTTAGGCCGTAAGAACTAACTTTAACTTTAGTTTTTATCTACAATCTTTAAAATCATCAATCATGTTTTATATTGGTTTTTA
Source organism: Brassica oleracea var. oleracea (assembly GCF_000695525.1). Classification (NCBI taxonomy): domain Eukaryota; kingdom Viridiplantae; phylum Streptophyta; class Magnoliopsida; order Brassicales; family Brassicaceae; genus Brassica; species Brassica oleracea. The sequence continues at coordinate 33,852,630 of NC_027753.1, forward strand.
AAACTATATAAAAAAAAATTAAAAAAAAACAGTTGTAAAAACCTCATTTCCTAAAATTACATATTTTTAGCTTTAAAAAATATATTGATGTAGTAATAAATTTAAAAGCTACATCCCTTACAGCTAAATAAAAAAATCATACATCTTAAATTTTAGAGCAAATTTTTTACAGTTACGGTTTAACCAATCACTCCCAATATTATTATCAGAGTTTTATTGGAGATGAAATTAGTCAATTACATTGTTTAAAGCAATTGAAAGTTATTAATTAGTGCATATTGAGAAAGCTATAATCTTCTTGTTTAAGTAGTAAGTACTTGTTGACCAAAAAGAAGTAGTAAGTACCTACGTTAGTTGGTAAACAAACTATTTGATATAGCTACGTAATAAAAAGAGGGCGGTGGTGTGTCTCCATGTAGTTGCCCATTGACTCATTACCTCTTCTATTGTCGGCTTAAACAAATTATTTAGTAGTTAATCACAGGTTAAAATTTAGTTATTAGTTAAATGTTTAAGCTAAAACTAACTGATACTGCACTAAAAGTCCCGTGGATTCCATAGGTTTAAAAGCCTAGGATCTGATATGACATAGTCTTAAGGCTGGGGACCATACTATATAACTCATATGTCGCCAGTTTTGGTTGTGATTGATTAAATTATGTTTTTGTGTAACTTGGCTCAATTAACGTATGTTATAACGAATATTAAGAACACATCATGAAAACAGTTCTCCACAACTTTTGAATGGTATCACATTCACTACTGAAAAATCACAATATATTGGTTCTATTGATCATACAGATTGGTAAATATGGATACAAAATGGTAAACAGTATCAAAATAGTTAAAAGATATTAAAATAGTAATAATATTGGTATAAAACAGATAATTTTTTTTTTTGATATTGTTAGTTCTTACCATTTTCTGATTAGTAACTATTAAAACAGTGAACTATATATGTAGCGATGTAATATGAAATTACCAATTATAAAAATGTTCAAAAATGCTAGACTGTCTTTTTATATTTTGAAATTTCGTTCTCATTTATAAGAAAAGGGAACGAAAATCAGATTTACAAACTATAGAGTATGTGGGGTGTGCATTAACTATAGCGTATGTGCATCGATTTACAAATAAACTAGTTATTACTTAATATTACAAATACTTTACGATTTCAGGTATTTATATATGAAAAATGATGCTATTTAACACTAAATTTAGTGTTTTGGTTGAATTTTCCTTTAGTTCGTTTAAACAATTTAGTCCATAAATCATCAGATTTTATTAGAAAAAGTTAATCCATAACTGTAAAAAATGAAATTAGCAAGACGTCAAAAAGAAAAAAAGAAAAAAAATATATTAACAAAATAAATTCTGACCAGCTAGAAATTTGTTTATCACCAATAAAGATTACACCAAGAAAATCAATTTGGTCCAACTGGATTAAATAAGAATTAGTACAAAACATGTTAAACATTTCGACTAAAACCAGATCATAAGCCAACTTTACAGCTTTGCAAGTTTCTATTTCCTTTAATTATTTTTGCATATAACGTCTTTTTTGTTGCTGCACAAAAAACTTCCTTTTGTTAAGTAATGAACTTAACAGCAAAAAAAGGATTAGATAAGAAGTTAACGTTGGCAGAAAAAAGCTACTACAAAATAATGTAACTATACTCCCAAATACAAAAGTTATAAATAAATATTAATGTATCGTTATTTTAAATATGTTTTACCTTAATTAATAAAGAGAGAGTATTTTTTCTAAAACAGTAGGAAATTATATAAACTTTAACATTTTAGCTCATACAATGTTACAAAAACAGGCTATCTAATTAAAGTGTGGAGACGAATTTTTTATGATATTTGCATTATTTGACTACTGTCGGTCTAAGTGACGCCGCACTTCCATGGTCAGCAAGTAACACACCATTTTGCTCCTTAATTTCATGCTCTAGAACCCTTTTTGCTGCTGCTACAGAAAACAAAACCTTTTTAGCATAGCGAAAAGAACTACTATTATATAAAAGTATCTATATATATATATAAAGAAGAGTTTCTTTCGTTCCGGCCATCCACATCATATTCCATGTCACTAATTCACAGTCTGTAGTGACGACACATGTCACAGTCAATCAAAAGTCAATGTTTCATTAATTCTTGAGTTTAATGAGTTTTATGTGTTTACTACAGTCTAAATACATCTTTTCTAAAAAAAAAGTATACGAAACTTAGGGAAAGTGACCGTCGAACAACAATTCCCGTTCAGTCAACTGCCAATAGAAATCCAAAGGTTTCACCGGTGACGAACGATTCCGATCAATGTCAGTTGGAAGCCGAATAGACTTCTTTAATCTGGCGCCGTTACGGAAATTAATTTGGTTCATGCATCTTCATTAACATTCACATTAATACCTACTCTCTAGTTCTTACACGATCTCACATTCAATGAATCCCTTTATTCATTTCTTTGTGTTAATCCTCCATTATAAATATGAAAGTTTTCTTCCAACAAAATCATCAGTTCATTTCTCTTAATAAACAACAACAAAAATGTGATAAAAAAGATTTGTTAAGCCCATGATTGTACTTAACGGATTGTGACAGAAAAGTGATAAGAAACAGAAAAAAATGAGATGAGAAACATAATAAACAGAGAAGAAGAGAAAAGAGGAAGACGATAGAAGAGGGGAGATCGTTTTTTTTAGTGAACCTTTTTTTTAAAAGATCATTTATTTTTAGCTCATAATAATTTTCAACATCTTGTTGTTGATTTTTCATTATAGTGGCTCCCTGAAAGGTTGTTGGCCCTGATCTCAAGGATACAACAGTTAGTGCAGACACTTATGGATGTAGAATCCTGTGTGAGTATGCATGATTGTGATTTGTGAGTATATTTCAATTACATCATTTCCATACCGACTATTGGACTGTGAATTCTATTTAACTTGGTTGCTTCTGTGTCTCCAAAATTGGCTGAGTTTTGATATATACATAGAATGCACTTTTCTTATTATACTTCTAAGTTTGAGTCTGCATATATAACAATAAAATAAGGACGATGGACGAATGAGCTGAGTGTGGAATACTAAACATGTTCTTACATGAAATTAAAGCGTTGTAGTTTTGTCCAAACACTAACTTATGCCTTATTTAGAACACTCACTTCCCATAACATATATACTTTGTTCTCGACAAATGACACCTACTAACCTAAGAAAAAAAAACAATCACAGCGTTGACATATTTGAAAGAAAATTTGTCCAACCACACCTCCTATTTCGAATAAAAACAACTAGAACTAATACGATATGAAAAACAAAAAGTTTCAAATATATATATATATGAAAATGATGTTTCATTTGACATCAACCTAAAATAATATTTTAGCACATAATTAATAATATAATATCAAAGACATAAATTTTAAAAATATTCATAAGAGAAAATATAATCTAAGATTTTTGTATTAAAAATTATTTTATTACTTATTATCAAAATTATCATAATTACAGTAGAATAAACAAAGAAAATATGTAAAACTATTATGTATTCTTGAACATTTTAATATTAAGATGATCATGATCTATTAAAAGAATAACAAAACATACACTAAAAGTTAATATCACCTTAAATTTGAAGTAAGCTAAACATTTTGAAATACTCTTTAACTGATATATTTATGTATCTTTGGTTACTAACATGCCCATAGCGGGAATATATATATATATAGAGAAAAAAATTATGCTAATAGTAAAAATTAGTTTTTTTGTTAATTTTAAATTAAGAAAATAGTATATTTCATATACATCTCTTGCAAATGTAAACCTAAAACACAAACAACAAATCATATAAAAATAATAATCTTGATTACAAGTAAAGTATATCTCGTCCGCCCTGCGGGCGAACCCTAGTAATTTATAAAGCATACAGCTTTTAATATTCAAAAACATTCTTCTTATTACTAAAACTGTTATATCATTACACTATTACCAACTTGTTTTTGTCATTTGTTCTTTGTCGTGCCGTTTTCTCCGGATTCAAATCAGAACAACCGGGCCTCGTGGTCTGGTGGTATAGGAACCTCAGCTGAGGTGCCCGCCATCACGAGTTCGAGTCCCGGCCACAGCGGATTTAACATGGTTTCCGTTTGGCCGCCAGGACCCTCCAGTTCCGGTTGGACGCGGTGGGATAGTCAGAATAAGGTCCGGATACCTGGATTATAAAAAAAAAAAAAAAATCAGAACCAACCCTAAGATTTAAAGAACTACAGCTTTAAAATAAAAATAAAAAATATTTATAAATTGAAAGCCATAAGACTTATGTATTAATTTTAAGAATTCAGGGATTTTGTCCAAAAAAAAAGAATTTAGGGATCAAGAGAAATGTTTCATAAGACTTTGACCATGATCGGCTCTGGTTAAAACCCTGTTGCATTCTCTGTCGTTAAAATAATCTGTATTGCATGCCTCCGCCATTTATTAAGAAGACTCATGCATAAATAATCTACATGTTGAATGAGTCAATGCACGAAGAATAATTTAATATAAAAAATATCTCAAATTTGACCAGGTTTACTGTAAAACAAACAGAAAATCCAAGTTGGTGACTAAGTAGTGACTAGTCCCATCTACGTGTGTTATATAGAGCCCCGCGCTTGAATCTCGACAAGACAAAACCATGAATTTGTAAGGAACATGGTCACCTTCACTGCTTCACATCACTTCGATTTGGACAAACGTAGTTTAAAATAAAATAAAAGTGAAGTAAATCTACTTTTTGAAGCTAAACCCTTGCCTGCGATCTCCGAAAGCAACCTCTTGGACCAACGACCTACCTCTAACATTTTTTTTTTGACAAACGACCTCGGACATACACAAACATGGTTTTTACAAGTAGCATATTAGTTACTACGGTTTTCCACAGTTTCATTTCCCCGTTAATCCATTAATATTTTTTTAAAAAATTTATTCTTTACAATAAAAGCCAATCATAATCGATATTATTAACCATGTGCAGTATTGAATTGCGGCAATACTGGCCAATATAAATATGTCTAAATATTAAAAGTAATAAAGGATTCAATACAATCCTGACATAGATGCACCACTCATATAGTTAGGGTTGGGCGGTTGGGCAGGGTGCCTTTGAATTCCAAGGGATCTTGAATTTGGCAGAAATCTGTCATCGGTTCTGATCTTTATGAGTACAATCTTTTAGTTATGGTATTTGATTTAATAGGAAAAATATCTGATCAAAAATTTTAAAATGCCAATCTGCTAAATATCTAATCGATTATTTATCCACATATAAATATAAATATTTAAAAAATAAATAAATTTCAGTATTAAAAATATAAATTTTCTAGTTTAAATGGTTCTGCCTCTATCACCCGCAAACACTGTATTTATGAGTGATAGCAAACATTGACGTTTTACAAAGATAAAAAAATATGATAAATTATTTTGTGCTGTTCCAAATATCTCAAAATTACAAAATAGTTTTTTTTGGGGTTTATGGTTGCGGTTGAATACATATAATACTTGAAAATTATTATTTTAAAGTATTATATATATATATATATATATATATATTTATAAGAAATTGAAACCAAAATATTTTCCATAATTTTCTAGTATTAGTCTTTATAAAATTATAAAATTATAATTTTCTTCTAATATTATATTTTATATTTGTAAATATAGAATATGTTTAATTTATAATTTAATTAATGATGCATCTGCTAATTATTTAGTCATAGATATTTTACGAAGCATATATTTCTAACCGTTGCATCATATGAAACCGCTTAATAGCATTTGAAACCGCAGCCATATGTTTTATAACTTCTGCATCCACGTCCACTAATCTAAATCAGCCAAAATTCTTATGTACAATTTGAAAAAATTGTCAACGGTTTTTTTAAATTAATACGGATATATTCCACTCGTACACAAGTGAAACCCACTAACATGTTATTCATCAAAGAAAACTCTTAATACGTTATGAAAAATCTTATACTAGTTACCCGGAGTTATTAATTCTATTGGTAAAGTCTTAAATTTTAAGGATATAGTAGAGACTGATCCGCGAGGATATTGGTTTTTACATGTTATATTTTAATATTTGTTTTTCAAAATTACTGTTATATATTTTAAATGTGTCGTAATATAATTTATTGTATTCTAAAAACCTGGACTGAATCAGATAATATGGTTATTTTTGGTATAAATATGTGAATCCGTTTCAAATACGTTTGTTATTTAGATAATCTTAGGATCCTATACATCAGAATCAAACTCATCCATAGCCAGAATGACTTAACTCAAAACCCACACATAAATTTATAATATTAAAGCGGAGTTTAATTTCAAAAAAAAAATGATATCCAAAAAGAACAACCCGTACCTAAATGGATAACCAATGTTCCTGCTTAACTTATTTTATAAACTAATAAAAAATATTATTTTATGTGTTTGGTTAAATTAAGTAAAATAGCAAGAGTTTCTTATTTAGTAAAATAATTATGTGGAGTGAAAACTTAAGTGACAAGTAATATATTTTTATTATTTTGATTTAAGTTATTATTTTATTCACAAATACAATTATTTGAATTATATTTTTGGCTACGTAATTTTCCAGCGATTGAAACTAAAATAAAAAAAATGTTTTAGTAAAACAAACTAAACCGAACATTTAACCATATGAAAACTCAATTATTTTACATTTTTTTATTTTATAATTGGCACAAAGTTAATGTTGATTAATTAATAAATAAAAATTTACACTATTATTATGGTAATATAATTAATGATATGATGTATTACTAAGGTAATATAATTAATGAAATTGTTAAAATGAGTGGAATATGGAAAGATAATTAATGTAATTATATTAATAAAATTACTAAAATGACACTATACTTCTTTTTTATAATGCTATCAATTTTTTTCCAAATAATTCTCATTTATACTGCTATCATTATTTTCAAACAATTTCAAAAGGTACTTCAGTTTTAATAATATAGACTAGAGATTGATATGCGCACCCGCGCAGATATTGGTTTTTACATTTTTATACATTGATATTTATATTTTTATTAGTGTTATATATTTTAAATGACTCGTAATATAACTAATTTTATTAAAAAGACCTAGACCGAATCAGGTAATATGGTTATTTTTGGTACAAATATCTGAATTCATTTCATATACATTTGTTATTAAGATATTTTTAGGTTCTTATACATCAGAACCAAACTCATTCAGACCCAGAAGGACTCAACTTAAAACTCACACATAAATTTATAATATTCAAGGGGGAGGCTAATTTCAAAAAAAAAAAAGATATCCGAAAAGGGCAACCCCCACCTAAATGGATAGTCATTGTTCATACCTAACTGATTCTTATAAACTAATAAAAAGAACTCTTTCGATGTATTTGGCTAAAATAAGTGAAATAAAAAAAGTTTTTTTTTTATTTAGTAAAATAATTATATGGAGTGAAAATTAAGTGACAATAAATGTAATACATTTTAATTATTTTGATTTAAGTTGATATTTTATTCATAAAAACATGTCGTTGAATTATGTTTTTGGCTACATAATTTTCCACCGATCGAAATTAAAAAAAGTTTTAGTAAAACAAACTAAACTGAACGTTTAACCAAATGCAAAACCCATTTATTTTAGATATTTGGTCTTATAATTGACACAAAATTAATGTTGATTAACTAATAAATAAAAATTTGCACTATTATTATAGTAATATAACTAATGATGTGATTTATTGTTAAGGTAATATAATTAATGAAATTGTTAAACTAAATGAAATATGGTAAAACAATTAACGTGATTATATTAATGAAATTAATAGAAGGACATTATGCATTTTTATACTGCTATACATGTTTATAACAATTCTCATTTATACTACTATCTATACTTGTAAACGATAGGAAACATACTTCAATTTTAATAATATAGATGTAAGCGTTAGTTTCCGGTCTCAGTGGGTGCTAGAGAAAATTTAGCAACCGGTTCTTGTCAATAGCCCCCAAAAAATATGGTTTTCAGTCCAAATCTTACTGAATCAAACAAAAAACCCACACTACGAAACTGATGATGTAGATTAGTGCTTTTACTCTAATAATGCACGTTATCTAAGAGATGCAACTTGTAAGAGTACATGTAATTATTTTTTGAAATAATAAACGAATCTTTAAAATTAAGACATTATCAACTTGGAGATGATCAAGTGGGGAGAGTACACAAAACGTGGGGTGAAAAAATCAGAGGAGGCGAAGGAACACGGTAAGAGAAAAGTAGGTTCGACCGCACCAGATTCCTAGACCCGGCTGATGCAGCAGCACGAGGCTTTGCCAAACCATGTGACTCTTGCATCTAAAACCCCCAAGTCCTCCATTTAATTCGGTTGGCCGCTACTTGTTCCCTTTTGGCTTTTTTCTTAACCCATGCCTCTGGCCACTCTCTAACTCTAGTTACTACTACTTGCTACTTGTTTTTTCTTCTCAATGTCTCAAAACCCATTTAAATCTTGTTAAGATTTTGATTAAATTTTTTCCCGTGATTCTTTTAATTTTGTCGGCAATTTTTGGATTGTTTCAATCCCACGTGTTTTATATTGTTGAAATGAAGCAATCTACTAGTTTGTTATATATTTATATATACATTTTCTTGAACAACATATTACATCTTAAGATTAATATTCTTAACTAACAAGAACTGTTCAACACTATCCCCATTCACCAATATGCATTTTCAATCATGATAATGTACCGTTCTGCTCAAGGAATCATTGTACATACCAACGTTTTACAAATGGAGCTTGACTAGGCGATAATCAATAATAAGCGAAACATTGTTTTTTTAAAGGATAAAAAATCGGTATAAGCAACATTTAAGCGCTAGTTCTCTATAAAACATCTAATTACCGTCTAATGATTTTTTTGAACATTAGCATATACTACGAAAATATGATTTTTGGTCCTCAAAGAATATCAGTCCAATCATCGCTAGGGAATAATAGTATTTGTTAAAAGAAACCAGTTTTTGGAAGAAAAATTGAACACAGATGATGTGTATAAAACTCACACAACTAAATTTTATAGTTTCAGTTGTTAAAGAACAAGAAAAATGCACGGGGTTTCAAATCTCATGCATTCCTTTATTTATGATACGGTCTATGTACCAAAGATAGAGTAAGAATATAAAAGAATAAACCAGCGGCCTTGGGCTAGTGGTACTTGAGGGGAAAACCTCCAATACGGTACCCGCAGTTCGAGTTCCGCTGGTCACCGGGCTAGGGTTAAATCCCAAGAATACGTGGAGTGCCGTGGGCCTCGCGGGAATAGTCGGTTGACCACGGTCGCCGGAAACCCGCGGTTACCTTAAAAAAAAAGAATATAAAAGAATAATAATATACCCTTTTTATAAAAATATATCATAACTTTGAATGGGAATATTAGGAAAGAGATGTGATGGTACGGTCAATAGTACGTAAGGAAGAGTACATTCCTCCTCTGTTACTACTGTAACTCCGTAAGCGTTATATAGCCTTCCTTCGTTATTGAATCTTGATTGTAGTTAATTCTATAATTACATTTAGAGAATCTTCAGACGAAACTGTTGATCTGTTACGTTGTAACACAATTATGTTTACTTAACTACACTGGGTTTAATTGCATTATTAAATACACGATCAACGTTCAATATGTAAGCACAAATATTACCCATTTTTGGCCATCTTATATATCTTATATATTAAAACAGAAGGCACAACCTTGATTCATATGTGATTTTTTTTTTAAAATGGACCAAATAAACATATTACTAGAAAGTCATGTTACATTTAATTTTTAGTCTTATCATTATTATAGGTCTAACTAACTCACTTTCTAGATTATAGGAACTAAATAATATGTTTATAACACAATATTGCTACATTATAGGAACTAAATAACTATCAATCATTTCCAAGCAAAAAAAATAGTCTGAAAACTCTGTTATCAATTTTTACTTTCATATCATGTACCATCGTATTTGAAAGAGACTGCAAGGAGCAAAAATATTTCTCGAGATTTTTACAGGTACATTTTTAAAACTAAACTGATTTCACATTGATTTGTCTTTTGTATTTAGCTCATTTTGTGAAATGTTTGATTATCTTTGGAGATATAATATTTTAATATTTTCTAAATTCTATTTCTATTTATTTATTCAATAATGAAATACTAATCAAACAAACAAAAGAATATATAAGAAGAAATAAACACATGTGAAAGTTTGAAACAATCTATTTGATGGAGAACAAGTATACTCTAATATTATTATGTTTGAATAACCTTAATATACTCGACAATATAAATCTATGAAGCTAAAAGTTTAATTTTTTAATAACTTGTGAAAGTTTCAAACAACCAATTCAATAAAAATAAATATACGTTAAAAATATTATGTTTTAAAAAGTGATAGAAACACCTCATATACATTATAATATATACCAATTTAGAATTGAAAACAAAATGTTTATATAAAAATAAATGAAAACAAACATCTGCGCGGATCGAGATCTAGTTACTATTGTTTCTGCACTTGAGGGTCTCTTTTGATAAATTAGTATGTTTTGGAGGTTTTACTAGTTATTCCATATTATATTCAGCGTTTTTCTCACTCTCGTGTGATTTTTGATATATAAGGAAAACAAACGTTACACAATAATTTGATACGGTATCATATTCCATAGTGGCGCTATTTAAAAAACACACTAGATCTCGATCCGCGCGGATTTTTGTTTTTATTTATTTTTATATAAATATTTTGTTTTCAATTCTAAATTGGTATATATTATAATATATATGTGTCTATCGATTTTTAAAACATCTATCAATTTTTAAAACGTAATAAGTTTACTGTATATTTTTTTCATTGAATAAATTGTTTCAAACTTTCACATGTATTTGTATTTTCTTCTATACATATATTTTTAGATTATTATTTCATTATTTAAATCGTAACTATATATATAAAGATTAGTAAAATATTGTTTTATTGTCATATTCAAAGATATTGTAACATTTCACAAATTTATAAAGTTTTTAAAAAATTAAACTTTCCGTTTCATAGATTTATATTATCGAGTAAATAATTAAACATTTAGTTTTTGTTTAATTTTTAAAATAAACTATATAGTTTAAAATTTGTTTTCATTGGTTTAAGGTAGTAAAAATTAATCATGGTTAGATAATATGATTTTTGTTATTTAAAAAAAAAATCTTTATAATTTTAAAAGTTAACATCGATAAATATTTAAATATTTAGCATATAGAGGTATAGTATTACAATATTAAATTATATATATTTAATTTATACTATCCATAAATCCAATGGATCATCTGTTGTTTAAATCAAATTATTGATAGCCCAATAAAAATTTCTGGTAGGCCCAAAATTTAAATGATAAGATTAGATTTAAATGTAACATGAGTTTCTAGGAATATGTCCATTAAATCTATTTTTTTAAAAATCACACATGAATGAAAGTTGTTTTAATATATAAGATTTTCACTTGTTCTTTTTCTCGATATGAAATGGAAATAACTATTATATTATTCCTTTTGGTGCTTAAATTATGAAAAAAGTAAATATTCTAGAACGATTTATGGCGCATTCTATATTTAATATATATTCGACAGAATATATACGAATCGTGAATCTCTTTCACAATGGTTCTTACAAAGATTAAAGATTATTATTTTTTTTTACAAGAATCTTTAAATTACGATCCAATCTAACGTTTACGAATCTTTAGAATCGGCTTAGAACTCGAAACAGTAAATTTATTATTTTCACTTTCGCTCCGAGAACTTTGGGTGATAGATTAGAGGAGACGTTGAGAGTATTAATTTACCATCACGTGGTTAAAAAGAAAGTAACAAAGAGATGATAACACATACGCGCATATTAGCCATTCGGTGTTTCAAAAAATTAAGAGAAAGGTGCGGCACGTGGCTAACATACGCCGAGAGTTACAGTTCACCCCTCTTTTCTTCTCCTCCTTCACCGTATAATAAGAACACCAAGCCGCGGGAAAGGGAAGAAAAAAAAAATAATGTAAAGAAAGTTTCTCTTTTTTTTTCTTTGAGTTGCTGGTTTATGGGAGAATCGTGTCAGATTAATTTCCTTTTTTAATTTCTTGAGTAGTTAAAGTAATAATACTCTCGAGAGAGTGAAAAGATCTTTCTCCATTATATATGCAGCTCTTTCTCCATCTTCTCCTCTACGAAAGTTACTGAAACCACTTTCATTTTTTTTCTGTAGTGTTGAGAGTCAATACCCCAAAAGGGAATAGTAATGGGTACGTCTTCTTTCTCTCATTGTTGACTCGTTTCAGTTTCTTTCTTTGGACCAAGAACTTCCATTAACGGTTCTTCTTCTTCTTCTTATGGGTTTCTCTGTTAGCTTTTCACAGTTAAGTGATGTCGGTGGGATCTTTGTTCATTATTTTGTTATGTAGTTACATATGACTTGTAATTTTCTATGGTAGCTGTGCTTTGTCTCTCTTTTATTACTACACAAGAAAACAGAGAAGATGAGAGTTTTTCTTGTTTTCTTTAAATGGGTTTTATCAGAAAGAAACTTCCTTTGTCTATGGATTTAATTTTTTTTTTTGTTTTTGGGGGTTTCTTGAAATTACAATAGTCTATAACTGTTTTTATGGGTTTTGATGGCAGATGTTAGCATGAGTTTTTCACAAGATATGGATGATGAGTATGAGAAGCTCATTAGAAGAATGAACCCACCCAGGTATTACTTACAACTTGTCTCTCCTTTTCTATTTATTTTTATATAAAATTAAAAACCATTATCTGATATGGTTTTGGATAAAACCTCTGTTTTTTGTTTGTTAGGGTTGTTATTGATAATGACTCTTGCAAGGAGGCAACTGTGATAAGGGTACTTTTTCTTTATTTTTCAATTTGCTGGTTATATCAATAAAAGGTTTATTATATATCTAACATATAAAGTCTGAAACTTTTGTTTTGCTTACACATATTCTTTGGGGTTTGTGATGTTTGTCAGGTGGATAGTGCAAATGAATATGGGATTCTACTTGAAGTTGTGCAAATCCTCACTGATCTTGACCTCACTATCACCAAAGCTTACATATCCTCTGATGGTGGTTGGTTCATGGATGGTAATGCTTGTCTCTTTTTAGAAATTTCTTGCTTATGAACAAGGAATTGAATCTAATCTTATGTATCCACTTTGGCAGTATTTAATGTCACTCACCAAGATGGGAACAAAGTCACTGATGAAGTTGTTCTTGACTACATCCAAAAAGTGAGTTTTCTTTTAACAGGATTTGTTTTCTCTTCTTCTTTTATATGTGTAAATGAGTCTAATGAGTATGCTTTTGTTAATTTCTCAGTCTCTTGGCCCTGAAGCTTGCTTCTCCACTTCCTTGAGATCTGTTGGTGTCATACCATCAACAGACAGCACGGTTATCGAGTTAACCGGTTGTGACAGACCAGGTCTGCTGTCTGAACTGACAGCAGTCCTGACCCACCTCAAATGCAGTGTCCTAAACGCCGAGGTCTGGACACACAACACAAGAGCAGCTGCTGTGATGGAGGTGACAGATGACTTAACCGGTTCCGCCGTTTCTGATCCAGAGAGGCTCTCACGGATCAAGAGCCTTCTCAGGAATGTGCTCAAGGGAAGCAACACACCAAAGGAAGCCAAAACGGTTGTTTCTCAAGGGGAGGTCCACACTGATAGGAGGCTTCATCAGATGATGTTTGAAGATAGAGACTATGAGAACGGTGTGATGGTGGACGACGATTCCTCCAACGTTCAAGATGAAAGGCAAAGACCAGATGTTTGTGTTGATAATTGGCTTGATAAGGACTACTCTGTGGTCACGGTTAGATGTAAAGACAGACCAAAGCTTCTGTTCGACACTGTCTGCACTTTGACTGATATGCAGTATGTGGTTTTCCATGGAAGCGTTGATACTGAAGGCACGGAGGCATTTCAGGAGTATTATGTGAGACACATAGATGGGTCTCCTGTAAAATCAGAGGCGGAGAAGCAAAGAGTCATACAATGTCTTGAAGCAGCTATCAAAAGAAGAGTGTCTGAGGTAGAAAACCATTGTTTCTGTTGTTTACTCTTTCTTTTTTGTAAACTGTAACTGAATATGAGTGTCTTCTTCTCAGGGATTGAAGTTGGAGCTGTGCACTACAGATCGAGTAGGCTTGTTATCAAATGTGACTAGGATTTTCCGCGAAAACAGTCTAACGGTCACGAGAGCTGAAGTGAAAACCAAAGGAGGCAAAGCTGTGAACACATTCTATGTCAGCGATGCATCTGGCTACTCAATCGATGCCAAGACTATAGATTCCATAAGACAAACCATAGGCAAAACTCTCCTCAAAGTTAAGAACAAGCCTAAAGAACAACAACAAAGAGAGAAACCGCCTTCCCAAGAATCACCGACAAGGTTTCTCTTTGGGGGTCTCTTCAAGTCTAAATCTTTCGTCAACTTTGGCTTGGTTCGGTCCTACTCTTGAAGACACATCTTGGTTTAGAACTTTGAGGTTAAGTCTCCACTAGGTTTTTAACTGCTTCTTTAAACTTGAGAAGAATCTGTAAATGTATCACCAGGCATAACCTTAATTCTTGGTCTAGGATCCAACGTTGGGTAGGGAAAAAAGACAAAAGGGTTTAAGTTGATGTCATGACTAAAGTGTTTTAAGTGTCAACCTCCTCTGTATATAGTATCAACTTCTCATAATTATCTCCATTTTAAATCTTCTTCAGATGTTGTAGCCTAAAATGTTAATGACAAATTAAAGTATTCATGACCTTAAACAATACTATATGAAAATAAACTATGAAGGACATAATTGTGGTGGGTGAATAATTTCATTATTGGATAATTCCAAAGGACTTCTGCCCAATTTTGATCCCTGATTTAAGAGTTGGTTTTCATACTATCTACAGTCTACACTTAAAATAACCAGTTTTTTCAGATAATAGCTAATTTTCAAAGGATCAGGAGGTTTGGGGGTCATAAGCACTTACACTTTTCATGGTAGCTCCATATCATGTAATTTGACTTTTTAGAAAGTAAGAGATTGGGATTCGAAATATATACTTAGTAGTTCAAGAGTTTTATCCATTAGACCCACTCATCCTTGTTGGAAGACAATAGCTACTTCAAAAGTTGTATAATTACACTTTTTTCATTGGCCTTTAGATACTGATTTTGTATATGTGAGAGACATTGTATTTAAGCTGAGAAAGTGTTTGGAAAATGTCAACAAGGTAGTCATTGTGTTCATCCAAATAACTCAAAGTTGAGATGTTGGTGGAGCGTCATTCACACCAAACGATTCGTCCATAAAAGTTAAGAGTATCAATGGTATTAGAAGCCTATAAGAAAAATTGTGCAGAATTCCATTATTGTTTTTGTATATTAATCTGTTTTTTTTTTCATACAGAAAATATTTAGGATCATAATCACAATTTGAAACTAAAAAAACCTAGGAAAGTAATCAGTCTGAAATTTAAAAATATTTAAAGTAAAATATCAAATATCCAGTTATTTAAATATAAATTTATTATTTAAAAAAATGAAATTATTAAACTTATAAATTAAAAATGTATATTACAGATTATTATTTTTGAAAATATTTTAAATAGTGAATTTTATATATGGATTTTGTCGTGATTTAAAGTGTTTTAAGTTAAGAATATAAAAATCTAAATTTCTTAGTTTTATGTAGGATTATAGAATGGTATGATTAAATTAGATCATTTTTCATAATTTACCCAAAAATATCTTAAGAACTCATCAAAAATCAAATTAGTTCAAATTCTCCCAAAATAGATACATCATTCCTATATTAATGCAAGTGGCATTAATTTACTGAAATAAAAGTTAATGATTATTAAATTCTGATTTATTTAAATACAATCTTACCAAAAAGATGAAATATTTGGATCAATCAACTTATTAAGAAATTGTTTAAAAATGGAAATTAACAGAAAAAGGTTCGATTAATATAGGAGACAAGAAAGATCTAATAAGAGGAACATGTGAGGGTGTGAAGTATTGTCACTGAAAACTTTATGGGGCGTGTTTACTGAAACCATGTCGATGGTGTGTGTAATAGATTCGCGAATCACATGGAGAGACCGACATAGATAAACCTCCCCACCACAAAAAAGACTTAATAAAATTCCATATTCTAACACCGCCCAGTTTTTCACATTCATTGTTAATTTTACATGTTACGTACATCTCTTTTTTAATCTAAACTTTCTCACAAACACATACTAAACTAACACTTTAGCATGTGGCTCGCCTCCCTTAGCATGAGGATACTTCATGGCAGAGGAAATCTTTATAAGTTTCAGTGATTTTGTCTTCATATTTTAATTTATGAGCTGCAGATTATTGCCTATTTTCACTGCTGGACTACACATGCATTTGAGTAATTTATGTAGTTGAGTTCAAAAATCTATAGGCATCAGCTTGATATCTATATGTTAGGCCTTACTTACGCTAATTATTTTATTATATGTATAGGATTTACACTTTGTCTTTCATAGGATTTACACTTTGTCTTTCAAAACAATATGAAAACCATTTTGGACAGAGACATTTCTCTAGAAGAACTAGCTAAAATCACAGCCATACGCGGTCACATGTTTATTACAACAACAATAACGCATTCCTCATGCCAAATTCAGTCCTTATTTATTAATGTAACACTAAATATAACATATAGGAAAAAAACAGAAAACATAGTTGATAATAGATCTGATTCATAACCAATCTATTGACCGTTGACTAATTTTGCTTGATTTGATTCTTTTTGTTTGTTTGTTTGCCATATTGAGTCAATACACGCACCACACAACCACCACACTTCCACCCTATTTCTATTTTTACTTTCTTTTCTTATGGAAAGAGATATTATTGATTTGTTATTGTTATCCATTCAAAAAAATTACTTTATTTTTTTAAAAAATTATTTACTGTATTTCAATCCTCAAGCTAAGCAACCCCTATTTTCCCAATCGTCTGCCTATATATAATCAGATTTAAAACCTTAATAAAACATAAATAAATACCAACTTAGCATCAACATCGCAAACACAAACACAAACACCAATCCACACACACACACCCAAAGATTTTCTTGATATATTAATAATTCAAGAATCAAGAAATGGAGGAATCAGGACGTAAAGGTGATCCGTTTCCAGGTTTTGAGATGAGTTTTCACAAAGACGACTCCATTTTCCGGCGATCTCAAAGCTGCCGGCGGCTTCAGAGAAGAGCTCCATGTCCTCTCTCATTACCACCAAGACCTCCTCCTTCTGCAGAACCTCCTTCTGCGACCGGTGTCTCCACTTCTGCGTTGTGTCAGAACGGCACAGATCCAATCCCTCTACTGTCCCCTCTCGTCCTTCCTTCAATGCTTCAACCTAATCCCTCCACCACCTCTCATTGACTCTCTTCTCTTCCGGTCTCTTCTTATATTTTTCATGTACTGAGAATGTTCTCATTGATATTATATTTATCCTTTTGATCATTTTGGTTTTTATCTGAATTTTTTTCATCATCTAGCTTCAAATATGTCATTGTCTCTTTTCAGATGATGATGATCGTCCTCTCTTCTTTCTTGGTACTTGATGATTTTGTTAACATTATTGATTAATATTTGTACATACAGTGAGCATCTAATTATCTTTTCCAATGATACAATATCCCACCAAGTGTTTTTTATCCATCATGGCGTCTACAAGCAATTTTGAACCAGTATCATTGTTTTGACAAGATCATCAGACAAGATTACATTGATCAATGATCAATCTTTGATAGTACTTGTGTTCGTATATAATTTTTAGAATTTCTCAGTTTGGGAAATTAGATTTTATCTTAGTAATATAATTAAATTTGTAATGAAGCATTCACCAAACATAATTATCAACACATATGGGATATGATTTTATAGGATACGATATAAAACAATTAAACTCTGGTTAGCAAGTTAGCATGACAAAGTAACCAGCCAGAGGCTGAACAAGTGAAGCACAAGGATCTCTAGAGCTGGAACAGACCAAAGACGTTTTGAGGCAATAATATTTGGACCATAAAGAAAAGAGAAATTGCATTGTATATATAACAAAAAAAATTATAATTAAGTACCTAACTAAATAAAAAGTTGACTAAGATATTCAATATATTTTATGAAATATATACAAAACTACTCTTCTAAACTTACCGGATAAACTCTTTTCTCTTTCTTTTTTTCGCATCTTCTCAAACCTCCATTTTTGTTATGAGAAACAATTGAATCTCAGTCTTTTCTTTAACTTTTATATTTGCCACTAATTTTTTTCTGTTATTTCTTTTCCAATGGCGTTTATTTGGTCGGTGATAATTCTAAGAAATCCAAAAAGTAGTTGCATCTAAACCTCTATTTCCATATTCTGTTTTTTTTTTTCAGAATTGTCCGCTAAGGATGATTTGTCCTTATCAGCCTTTACGTCTTTCATTGATCCAGTGGTAGCAAATTAAATATATAGTATGGAACGGTTCTTGTATGGATTGGTTTTTGTATTTCCATATTATTTGCAAGAAATGGAATAACACTTAGATCTCTATTTTTCATTGATATTGATGAACATATATACTTCTTGTTACTTCGCCTCAGTCGCCTACATATGTACAATTGGTACTACTATCACCATATTGTTTGGCAAATTCATCATTTACCACTTTCTAGTTTACAAGTCTAAATATATTGTATAACTATATTTATATAGTACAGTTTAATATTAGATAATATACTATTTCCAAATTTTGATACTTAAGTTTAGGGTTTATGGCTTTCGTGTTTAGGATTTATATTTGGATTTAGAGTTTAGTGAGTATCGTGTAAGGTTTAGTATTTAAAGGGTAGGGTGAAGTTTAGGTTTGCATTCATTTTTTTCACTATGCGATTGTTACGTGTTATCGATATGGATTTACAATATTTAGCAAATGGAATATACCATCTAATGAAAAATGTTCTATTTTTATCCACGCATATACTAAACACACTAACTACGTATGCGGTAAGTATGAGTGAGACGTGGATGATTTATATTGCTTCTAGAATGAATAGTGAACGGTAAATTTTGTCTATGTCTCAAATTGTTGATGTCATCAACTCTACCTCCTTATGAAACTGGATAACTGTAAAAGAGAGATATAACCGGATAACTTAGATCATAAGTGTTAGTTATCTAATTATGTCAAACCAATGATATTTTCTTCATTTCTACTTTCATTTACGTTATTCACCAAATTAACCGCTAAATAAAATGCAGACGAAATAGCTTTTGACTGGACTTAAAAGTGAGTATTACTGGCAAACATTAAGACCTAATTAGATTGAAATGTAAAGGAACATCTAGTTGAACAAAGATTAGGCTTTTTAAATATAATATTTCATATTAACTACAACATTAGAAATAATGTTTCACTGCTTTCCTATCAGTCCATTTTACATATTTGATAAATTAAACAAAAATGTATTGAAATATATTATTTCATACTAACTACTACATTAGAAAACAAATATCCCCTGTTATTAATTTTAATTACAGTAATAATGATATTAATGAAAACATATGTTAACCAACTAACAAAAATAATTAAGAATCAAAATGTTATGATCGTCCAAGAACACGTTTGACAATGAAAAATACGCTTATGTTTTTAATTTGGAATAACAATATTCAGTTAAAAAATTTATATTTTTTTTGGTAAAATTCATTTTTAAACCTTAGCTACTGATAAGTAAATATTTTGTAAATATATATTTAATAACTTTGGACATAACAAAACCTATAAAAGGCATAAAATATGGCCTTCCCCGAGTTCCTACTGAGTATAATGCATTTTATCAACCAAAAAAAATAATAATTTGACATATAGCACCTAATTTTTTTCAAACCTACATTATCACAAAAATCATCTAAGGTATACTGCACTGAAAACCAAGAAAAGAAGACTACATTGATATATAGCATCTCAATAATAATTTATTTTTAAAAATGAATATATGAATCAATGAAAGAAAGTATAATGAGTTTTTTCTTTATCAAATGAGGAACTTCAAAACAAATTTTGAAGTTTTCTAGGGACAATTAGCTTTATAAAATTCTACAATTCTAAGTATCTATATTAAAATTACTCAAAAATATTTGTATATAAATTTCCTCACTCGGGTCTTCAACCCAACTAAAATCATAACGAAATAGGGAAGACTTATGAACGTAAGAAAATTAATCCCATTCGGGGAAGGAAGAAAGACATATTTAAGTTGACATAGGTTTGACACTTGGTCAGAAAACAGACCAATCAAGCAACGATACCCATTTGTCTGATTCGGCCGTCAAGCTGTGCTAGGACTCGTTAAGCCACCACGTCTCTCCTGAGGTGCGAGGCACGCTTCATCTCAATCCCCCTTCTTCTTCTTTTCCCCATTTTTTCTCCCAAAAACTCTATTTTTATTTCAAATTAAAAAAATTAGGGTTCCGTTTAAGAAACTAAAATCCAATCTTCCGCCGTCGCAATCGAGTGGTAAGTTCAATTGCCTTCAAATCTCTGCTCACTTCGATCCTCGAATTCGTGGGTAGCTTTCAAAATCTCGTTTTTTGATTCAGTTTCCGTCGTCTGCTTCACGATAGATTAACCCTAAAAACCTAGATTAGGGTTTCAATTTCAGCCGCGAAGGTTCCAGAAAGTTAGCTTTAGGCCGATGATCGTGTTTCTAGAGTTCGTAGCGTGTGTACTGAATGGTTATCGATTTCACTTTGTTTTGAGTTGTTACCTTATGATAACGTTTAGCTAATCACAAGTGATTTTGATGATAGTGAGAAATCGATTTTTTGTTTCGCAATTTTGATGAATATTAGTGAAAATATGGTTTTGTGGAAATTGAATCTGGCTGCAGTGATATGTAATTGTTTTATTTTCATCTCTGCTTATAATAGGTGGGTTGAGTTATATGGATTCTCTGCAACTGCAACTGCAACTCTGACTAGTACTAAAAAAAACGGATGCTTTGAAACTTCGATACAAGCAATGGGAGAGCAACGTCAGCTTAGATCACGTTTTTGTAATAGAATGCAAACCAAAAGATGCAGTGCTAATGGCATAATGAACGAGTTTATTGTTGTAGACGATGATGAGGTCATCATTCTTGATTTTCCTGAGGCATCCAAAAAAGGCAAAGCCCCGGAGACATCAAGAGCCAGGGATGAGCCAGTTTTGCCGAGAGTGATTAGCATTGACGATGATGATGAGGATGAGGATACAGAGAATGTTCACAAAGATGGGAGTAGTTCAAGCCGTATGCACACATCGGTAGAAGTGGATGATGGTGATGATGATGATTGCCAATTCGTTCAAGAAAAGTGTGCTTCGTTTAGATTTACGAAGTGCAACCAGGCGACAATGCCCTCTTCTGGAACTCGATTTGGGTTAGATTCTGAATCTGAGAGTGAGTTTTCCGAGAGCGACTGTTCTGATTGTGAGATTTTAGAAGGTTCTCAGGGAGAGGTCCGGGAGCAGTGGGAGAAAGCTTTTTTGGAAAAAATGAAGAAAGCAGGTAAAGCTGGTCTGAGCGAGGAGGCTGGTCCTTCAAATCTCCGCTGTGACACTAACTTCAGGCCTGGTTTCGAGAGTAGAAATGAACAACATGATCAAACCTCTTCCTTCTTTACCGCAAGAAATGCACATAGGGGTAAAAGAACCTCTTCAACTTTCTTTGGAACCGAGAAGTCAGGTAAAGCTGGTCTGAGCGAGGAGGCTGGTCCTTCAAATTTCAGACCTGGTTGTGAGAGTGGAACTGATCAAGATCAACATGATCAAACAGCTTCCTTCTTTTCTGCAAAAAACTTTGATGGCTGTAAAGGAACCTATTCAACTTTCTTTGGAACCGAGAAATCAGGTAAAGCTGGTCTAAGTGAGGAGGCTGGTCTTTCAGATCTTCACTGTGGAAATAAGACTGAACAACATGATCAAGCAACTTCCTTCTTTACAGCAAGAAATCCAGATGGTCGGAAAGAAACCTCTTCTACTTTCTTTGGAACAGATAATCGAAATCCTAAGACATCTTTATTTGCCGAGCCTTCTTCACTGTCACCCGGAATACAAGTTGAGCATGAAAGGTCAAAATCACCTACAAGTGATTCTACATCGTCAAAAGAACAGAGAAAACAAAATAGTGTCAAAGAAGCTGAGAAACAGCCAGACACAGAGCCAGTTCAATGTGAAACTTCAGTGTGTTCCAAAGAGAATCAAAAGAAAAAGGGGTCCGAAGAGAATCAAAAGAGGAAGGCAGCAGAACATTCTTATACCAAGGAAGTTGTACAAGAAGAAGACGCCTCAAAATCGTCTCCGCCACACACTTCTGATGGGGATGGTGATACGCCACCTGTGCTTGGGGTAAGTAATGGAGCCAGATGTGAGGGTGGGATAGGTGAATCAAGGGAAACGATCAT
Organism: Brassica oleracea var. oleracea; assembly: GCF_000695525.1. Lineage (NCBI taxonomy): Eukaryota > Viridiplantae > Streptophyta > Magnoliopsida > Brassicales > Brassicaceae > Brassica > Brassica oleracea. Next base: position 33,875,225 of record NC_027753.1, read on the forward strand.
TGATCCTATCCCATCTACTAGCGAACCAGTGCAAAGTCTACAAGGTACAGCTCCTGAAATCGATGTCATGCTTAACAGAGAAATGTTGAAAGAGACAGATGAGTACAAGAAAGCACAAGAAGAAGAATGGGAGTCGAGGCAACGGCAGTTACAGCTCCAGGTTTGAACCACTCACTGCTCAAATTTGTGAAAGCTCCCATTTACACTCTTTTTCAGCATTCGTGTGGAATTATTGTAGGCAGAAGAAGCTCAGAGGCAACGTAAGAGAAGAAAGTTAGCGAACACGCGGCAGTTGGAGATGGAAAGAAGGCAAAAGGAGAGGGTAGAGGAAGTGAGAGAGACACAGAAGAAGGTTTACACTCTTCCTCAGTGGTCGCTCATGATTCTTGTGTTGATTTTGCTAACACAGACTTGCGTTCTTAAACTTGAGTAGGAGGAAGAAAGCATGAACATGAAGGAGAAAGTCCGCGCAGAAATAACCAAAACGCTTAAAGTTCTTGAACTCGGATGCTTCAACATGGCAGCTTTGCTTCGAGGCTTAGGGATTCCGGTTAAGGGTGGAATATCTCCTCCGCCACAAGAGGTTTGCTTGCAATCTCCCCCTACTGTTAGCTACACTCGTCAACTTGCCTTTGTGTATAATCATAGTACTGTAGATTGACGGAAACCAACAATTTTGAAATTAGGTACACGCAGCTTACAAACGTGCAGTTCTGAAGTTTCATCCGGACAGAGCTTCAGGAGGTGACATCAAACAGCAGGTCGAAGCAGAAGAAACATTCAAGCTTATTGCTCGGATGAAGGACAAATTTTTATCATAACATGAACCAAAAAAGATGGATGATTTTATAAAATCAGTTGTTTTTGTTTTTCGAAATTCCTGGAATGATATGATTCCGTGTAAATTCAGTTATCCAACAAAAAACCAAATTGTTGGTTTTAAAAAAAAAAACACTTGAAAGAATAGAACACCAATAATTGGTTGGTATTATCATTAACTCCTCTCCTGCCTTTGCCTAGTTGTCCAGATTTGAAAGCATGTTCTTGTTCTTGAAGGAAAGCCCAGGCTTTGCCATGTTTCGTTCAAGAACTTCGTAGATGAACAAATTTCGAGAATCTTTTGTACTTTTTAGTTGACATTTTGATTTTCTCCTTTTGTTTGTGTTTGAGTAACTTTAATAATACTTTATAATAGAGTTGAATTCTACTTATACTTTAGTTAAAACTTAAAATAATAAATAAAAAGTAAATGAGAATAAATCCATATTTTTATTACAGAGTGAAATATAGAATAGGATTGAAACATTTTTATTTCAAACTTTTTCTTTTTAATATGCACAAAAACATTATAACTATATTTTTTGGTAACAAATGAAATGTGAGAAATGATGGCAGAAGTAAACTACTATCACATAATTGCACACACAACTTCTCAACTATCATTAAAACGTAAAGGTTACAACTTACAGAAAGTAAAGGTCTATAAATTATTACGTGGATAAACAATACAAGTAAATAATAGTGTCATGCCAGAAGCCAGAAATCTTTGTGACGCTTAGTTGTAAGAGTGTATCCACCAACTTTCTTGCCTCTCTTGCGAACGGCAATAGCCATACAAGGAGCGTTGTTAATGCAATACTCTACGGTGTCGGTTTTGGTCAAGGGTCGGGTCTGTGAGGCCCATATCATTAGTAGTCGCCAAGTGGCATGCTGTTTCTTCTGGCCTAGAACTAGTAAGGACGCTCCACGTTCTCTTGCCTCCTTAACTATGGTCGAACCTTTCTCCTCACCTTGTACAACCACCATCTCTGTCTTCACCTAACTCAACAAATAATTGATTTATACCTTTTTTAGAAATTAATGTAGGAAAACTTGTTTAAGACACACAAAAGTATGGCCAAGAAGATACATATATATATATATATATATATATATATATATATATTATATATTGAACTTCTAACTTGTTTTCTTTTGTAATATATGGTACTTCTAACTTGTTTTCTTTTGTAATATATGGTATATGATGAAGAGACATATTACTAACCTCAGGTCTTTTTAGCTCACAAATGTTTCTCAAGGTTGAAACTTTTTGATAAGCTTTCGAAGCTGTATGTTTGTCACAAGTTTCTTCTCCTCCGGTGGCTAGAGCCCCTAGATAACAAATCATGCATAAATTTAAAATAAATAATAATAATCAATTTTGTGGGAAATTAGAAAAAGAAAATCGACCTGATTGAGAAGGTTTAGCTTTAAGAAAATGGAGAAGAAGGATGGAGTCTTGAGGCTGAGCACAATGGGAGAGAGTCCAAAGCAAAGCGTTCTTAGCCTCTGAGCAAGAATCAACCACAACCATTATGCTTCTTCCTTTTGTCTCTGCGGATGCATTTGGTGGTTCTTGGCTGCAGGTATGGTGGCTAGTAGTCGTCGGTGGTTGGACTCTTACATGAGCCCTTAATCTGTTTAGAAAGAACCCTTCTTTCTTCCCCATTCTCTTTCTCTCACTCTCTCTCTCAATCGTAGGACAATAAGATGATATAAGAAGGTGGAGAAAGTAAATGAAATTAAGAGCTATCATAATGTGTAATTATGATCCTGCTTTTGGTAGCTCCCCACATTTTAAATATACAGAAAACATCAATTTCTTTCATTTTGGAATCTTTAATTATATAATATTTTGAATATATAATATAGCACCGACATCCATGGATATAAATTTGTTGTGAATTTTGCAGTGACGAATTATGTGCACCAAGAAATTATCTTATATACATTTCTATGTTGAGAATTTAGTATAAAAAAAAAGAATTAAGTAAATTTATAAAACCACAACTGATAGTTAGGAGAAGCACATCTAATCTCTCATATAATAAAAAAAGATGTAGGCTACTCTTTGTTATTCTGTAATTCAGTACTTGTATAGAGAAGAGCCCCTGGTAAACAACAGCTTAAGAGTCAGAAAGAGATGTACATATTTCTACAAAGGCTCTCAGCCTTTTCAATTCTGTGATAACTTTTTTGCTTTGTGTTTGAACAATGATATATGAACTCTCTGGTTTATTATAAGAAGACATCAAGTGTTGCCGTGTTGGACCTTTTCTTCAACATGTTCATCAAGTCGTAGGTCCCAACACTTATTCTTGCCAACTGTTTACTGTCACTGACCATTTGATCTATAACATAAAAATAATAAATAGCAAATACTCAAAATGATGCCTTCATGAAAAAATATGTAAAAGCCTCTGATTTATTTATTTCAAACTATTCAGTTACTGATATAATATGCAATTTTTATTCATGGCACATACCTAAGTAAAATATACTATACTTTTAAACTATGGATGTTTCTCTTGCTCAGATTTTTCGTCAATCATATATAATTCAAATATATAGTCTCATTAGTTTAACAAACAATAGAAATCAGCAGCCAAATCAGTAACACTATATATTCTGCATCTTAAAAATTCCATCAAGAGGAGAAAGCGTACTCCTCTAAAAGGTTTAGTTCTTGCTCGGCTTGACTATCTCGGGACGCATCTCAAGTGTCCTGGGCACTACTGGTATGCTCAAAGACCCAGGGATGAGAGAATGCTATTGAGTTAAAACATTCTACTTTGTACTCATCTTTGTTGAACATTTTACTAGCCATTTCCATCTTCTGTAATTGAGAGAAATAGTAAGTTTCATTTTTTCGCTAAGTTTCGTTCCGTTAGAGAATCTCCAAAAGAAACTCTATAACTCTAAATATAGAGTTTTTTGCTCTCCAAAAAGAACTTTAAATTTGAAGTTTTGAAAAGTGAAACTCTAAATATAGAGTTTCACTCTTCAAAACTTCAAATTTGAAGTTTTATCTTTTTATTTGCATTTTGGTCCTTACAATTATACATCATATTTATAATTCTTAAATATTTTTTTGTTTATTGTTTTATTCCTTAAAACTTTTATATCTCATAAATATTTCAAATTTGTTTTATAAATTTAAGTTTTACACATAAAATTAAATAAAAATTTTAAAACAAGATTTATAATATTTTAAAAGTAGAATTAAACAACAAGAATATTACAAAAAACCATAATAAAAACTTATTAAAAAGACACATGAAGACATAATTATTACTCAAATTTAAATATTAAAACAACACTAATAGTCTGGTAAATTTGCTCCAGAACCTCCTAAATCTCCAAAATGCTACCCAAACAAATTTCGTGTAACCGAAGATGATTGTTGTTGTTGCTCTTGACGTCTTTTTCGTACGATTCTTTCTTGTTCAGATCGAATGTATTCACGAATATTAACATTATCGATAGAAGCTAAGTTTTTTAGCAATATTTTATTTTCCTCTTTTACTTCTTTGAAAGCTAACTTTTTTTGCTTCATTTTGCAGTCGTAATTCAATCATCTCATGACCTTTTTGCCTGCTTGTTTTACTTTCGTTTAAAAGATCAAGGATTTTTTCGTTTGATGATATCAAACTATCAGCGGGTATATTATGAGGATATCCAATTTCAACAATTTTTGGCTCGTAATCTACAAATAAAAAATAAAGAGAATTAATTCTTACTTCGAAATGCACTAGTTGATCATATATGGGAGCATTACGGAAATAATTTTATGGAATAATGTAGTATTTGCTTGCAGTTTAATATTTAATTATGTACTTTTATTTATAATTTTATATCTTAGTGTAAAATTTTTTTAATTAATATTTCTGTAATATTTATATATATGTACTAGTTATTTTAGAAGTTTTATGAATTTACATCAACTATGACAAATATAAGGATCATAGTGTAAAATATAAATAATTTTGAAGTTAGGTTTGAAGTTTTACTTTTGGAGAAGAACACATTGAAATTTTAAAAATGGAGTTTTAGAAACTTCAAAATAGAGTTCTTTTTTGGAGATACTCTTAGTAAATTTTTTAGAGTTTGTCTAGCGAGCGTTTATTAATTTGGAAAGTTTTTACTAGCAGATTGATATCAAACACTACAAGTGAATACTGAAATTAACATTTAGTGTGCTTTTAAATACGCCCTACTTTTAAAGCAGAAATTTAATTTATTAATTAGGTAGCGGGCTTATCTTCTCCACCTTGCGAAGAAGTAAATTTGTAGTTAACAATTATTTGCCATGATAGTATATATAACCACCATAATTATCTTTCCTTTTTGCCCTTTGAAACCAACTTCTATCTTCCTTTTTCGTGTGATTATCATATTGGTTACAAACTGATGATTAATTTTTAAAGAAGATTATAAGAAAAAAAAATTAAACTCTTCAAATAATTTATAACTTTTTGACTTTTCTGTTATTTAAGAAATAAAAACAGATATACACGATAAACGATTTTGCCATTTTGGTGGTTTAGTGTACTGTAAAATGAAGAAAATAATTCAACATTCTACAAAACAGTCAAACAACCAAAACTCTTTCGGTATATGCCATGTCACAAAAATATGTCCACAAAAATCTCCCCGATACCTTGTGCTACTCTTCAAAGAATCTTTAAAGTTTGTTGCTTTTTCTCATCATACGCGGAATTTATCGGTCTTCCGCTTCTCGCTTCGGAACTGGAATCGGAATCGAAACCTCATAGAAGCTTACAGAATCTCGCTTCCAAAACGCTTCTGAAATATTATCTTTAAAACACGTTGGAAACTTACGGTTCCGTTTTGGAATTACGGTTCCGTTTTGGAATTACGCTTCCGTTTTAAAAAAAACACAATGTCTTATATCAATAAAAATATAAAATTATAGTTTTTAATTTATATAATCCAAATTTTAATAGTATTGAATAGAGAGAATAAAAATATACAAATATTAAAATTAATACTATACATTATCTTTATGCATTGAATTTTTTTTTAAAGATAAATCATATATTCAAATATATTATGTCAATTAATTATAAAGTATTAAAAATAATTAATATAATAATTTATTTTAAATTTAGTGTATGTGTATTTCACATTTTAATATAAAATTATTTCAAAATTATTATAAATGAATAAATGCTTTAATTTAAATTTAAATCATATAATTTTTAATTCTAGATTTTTTTAAAAAAATCTTTTATATGTAAAGCTGGATACAATTGACATTTATATATATGGATACGCTTCTAGCACGTACCAACTTCCTAATTTTTTTAGAAATCTCGCTTCTTCGCTTCGATACACTTTCGCTCCCACGTACCCGCTTCCGTTTCCATGTAAGATAACTCATGCTTAATTGATTCTTTTTCGTTCGGCTCCTCTGTTTTTCTCCATTGCCCTGTCTTTTCTCTGCTTTCTTGCGTGATTTTAAGTATAACCCTAAATCTTTGTTTTCATTATCGGTGACCCTCCATTACTTTGCTGTCTTCGAGTTCTGGAGCAAGGTGGTGAATCTCGTAACGTCTTCAGAACCAGTGCCTTTAGCCAATAAGCAATAACTTTCTCCTCAAGGTATCTCCACATTATAAACCCTACTTTCCTTTTCTAGTTTCTTTACTTTTCTCTCAAAAAACCTATAGAAAATTGCAAAAGTACTCGAAAGCTAACAACTTTGTTGTTGATCCAGCACGAGCAACTATCTCAATACCTGAAAATAAGGGAAGATGAAGAAGACGACGTTTGTTCCACATGTTTCCATGGTAAAACAAAGAATATAAAAAAACTGTACAAAATTGATTAAAAAACTTTGATTTAAAAGATTGGTTGTGTGGGTTAATTCAGTTCATATTATGACTGGAGACAGAGTACACTGAGGATAATCCGAAGATAGTTCTGCAATGTGGACATATCTTTCACCTTGCCTTCATCTATGAATGGATGGAGAGAAGTAAAGCTTGTCCCTTCTGTTCCAAGGTTTTATATATTCGATGACATTGTTGGTTATGTCTATCTTTTGATGTACTTTTTGTTTTTGGTAAATTATATTTCGGTTTTGATGTAAATATTTTTTTTGTAATTTTCACAGAAAATGCTTTTCTTGGAGGGTGAAATTACAGATCAGCTGGAATAACGAGAAGAGATATCCTTGGATTCTTTGCGGCTGAAATTTTTCTTTGTAAACAATTATTTCTTAATTTATGTTGTAACTATTCTTTTATATTCTTTGGAACTTCCACCAGATTCTTTGTTGGCTTGTTACCTGATGTTTTATGGATATGGGATACAATCCATTTGCGATAAAGGCTAGGAGTTGGGGAAAATATATACATTTATAAATGTTAGCTTATTTGACCAAAAAAAGGTATGTTTCTTTTATTTTCCATATTACAGTTACTACTACCACATTTTTAAATGGTGACCAAGACTATTCGTACCTTTAAGGAACAAATTTGTTCTATATTCCTCTAAAATAAAAAGAACGAAGAAGAATACAAAGGAAAAACTATTCTTTATAAATAGTAAAAAAATTTAGGAATAATGAAGAATACATTATTCATTTTCATTCCTTGCCACCGGTTACACCTTTGTATGTATTGAAGTCTTTGATAAGTTTCCAACCAAAGGGATGATGGAAGAAAGGATAAAACAGCTTACAGTCTAACACTACTCGTTTCCATCGAATGTTTTTTAGTGCTACAGTCACGTAGCTTGTCTTCTATTGATGGAGATAATTATAATGAATACGTACGGATTTTATCCACAGGAGTCACGGGGCATTGACAAAAACTGAAAGAAAAGGTAGTGACTATTGAGAATTTGGAATCAAATATAACCTGTGTGCATCCAAGATATGCTCGTATGAAGTGAGGTTGTTATATGTGTGCGTTCCGCAGTCATGAAGCGAGTACCATTTATGAGTATGACCCGTTTATCTTCACAAACTCATCATTGGCCCATGGATCTTATTGTCAATATGGAAAACCTATAAGCCCATTCCGTATGCATAAGATACGACGCGAGGTTGGTTTTCTTTCTCTTTATCAGCTTGTAACTGCCTAACTGGACATGATGATTATTATGTTAGTAATGTGGTTATTCTGATCATTGGCAATTTGGCACAACAGTGATCATTACTAATGTGGCTACATCCATTTGCTCCGCCTACTCTGATTCCATTTTAACCTATCGAAGTTGTTTATGCTATAATAATAGTAGTCTAAACTGTAAGATGTGGATGACATCATTAGAAACCTATGTGGGAAGGAAAAGGAGGCAAACATAAATTTGGATATACAGCAAATTGTCCTTTTTAAAATTTAATTTTTTTATATTTGACAATAATTCCAAAGCTAATAAAAATAAAATTCAATATATTACAATTTTTGCCACATACTAGAACCAAAAACTTACAAAGAGAAAAGGAGGTTGCCAATTTATATATATGATATAAGAACATGGACCTTGCCAAAATATATTAATTGGATAGAAAGAAGCTAGCCAAAATATACTATGCGTCTAATTATTTTTATTATTGATGATTATATATATATATATATGGGAATTGCTTCATGCCGCAAAGCAGCCAAGGTTGCAGTTGTAAACGGGTTCAAGAGATAAATCAAGGTCGTTCCTCCTCATTGCCATTGGATCTTCTTCTTGATACAGGCCACTGCATTCACATTCATATGCAAATATGATTAGAATTCACTTAACGACATACGTGCATTAAAAATCATATGTTTCGTCTTAAAATTGGTAAAAGTCCATATTGAAATATCGAAGAGAGTCATTAATCTAACAAAATGGAGCTGATTCCACAACCATTCCAATAAAATACAAGTCTGTTCGTTTGACGACCACCGCATTAACATACGTTAATACGTGAATCGTCTTCGTAGAGTGTACTAATATAATTCACAACTTGGGCATCTAACCATCACTAACACCGAAACTATAACTTCACCGGAATGGCTAAATATGTAAACTTGAAAGTAAGAGGAGCGAATTAGTAAATTTTAAGTACCCCATGTTGAGAAAAGGAGATGGCTGATGAGAGAGCATGTATGGATGCTGGATTTGATGCTGCTGCGGGGGCGGCGGCGAAGGCATATTTTGGCCATGGTTCTGCTGGTCCCATTGCTCTTGTTGTGCCATAAGAACCTTTTCCCTCTCCTTGATCTGACAAGTCTCAGTTTAACACACCAATTTGTTACCAACTTGTTCCATGCCATATTACATCATTATCATCATCATCAATTTTCAGAGCGACGACTTCATAATCAATAGATATGTGCATCAGATGTAACTACATTTTGATCTTTGGTTACACCTAGTTCCTTGCACTCATGCAATAAACTACTATTATGCATTTATTAAATATATATCTACTCAAACTATTTTTTAACTGCTTCCAAAAATTGGAGCTTAATATTTTTTTTAATTAGTACTGGCTATATTCTCATACCCTATATATAGATGAGCAAGTAGAATAAGATGAGAGGTACGAAGTTTTCAATCTGAAAGACAACCTTAAAACTAAATGGGCAAAGGCCATCTATGTACAGGCGCCTGATGATGATATCAATCAATAGACTATGTAAATACAACTATTTTCTATCAATGGTGTCGAAGCTAAGTGTAGAAATGAAGATTTCGTTGTCGTAGGAATAGCTTGGCCTGAAGTGTGGAGTAAAACAGTAGAAGCTAATAATAATGTAATGGAACACATGTTGACCAAATATAAATAATGACAAATGTCACCTGTTTAGAAAGCATGCTGTTTTGTTCTTGTATCGCCTTCTCCTGTCATTTCCAAAACGGCAAGATTGTTAGCTCCCCAATACTTGTTACTGTATGTAAACTACGTTTGAAAGGGTTTTTACATACCTTTCTTTGGAGCTCATTGACGGAGTCGTACATAAGTTGGTTCTGCATAAAAACACATCACATAAACATTCCATTACTTTACTTTGATCAGTAAAATGAATCTTATAACAACACAACATCATTTCTTTCTAAAATCTGAAAAGTCATACATTTGAAATTAACCTCTAAATATATCTACGTGATTTAAATTTTTTAATAACTAACAAATAAAATAGGCATCCGATCCGTATATTTGTTGAAGAAATAGGAGTCATACTTTTCTAGATCGGATGTGCTTAAGGGCAGTGTCAAGCTGCTGTTCCAGATTCTGGAGCTCTTTAGGGCTCATTGCTTGCAAGTCTTCCCCAAGATAGTGCCTGGATTATAATAATTACAGTGCATTTTTCTGTTAGTTAATAGTATAATGTATCCATGCATTTTAACGTACATTAATGCTACCCGTTTCCTATTTCATTTGTGCATATATGATGCAAGTATGTACCTCTGGTTTCTCTCCAAAAGCTCAATCTTAGCCTTAAGCCTGTTGTACTCCATTGACCAGTTCGTCTGTGTCTCAAAAGGTTTAATACAGATATATTTCAGATATACTGAAAGAGATATTTATATATAGTGTATGTCACTTAGCTAATGGAGAGATATTGATTTACATTGACGTCGGACTCAGGTGCAATAAGCTGTCTCTCCGCGTAAGAGTACCTCTCATAGCGTTCCAGTATCTTCTCCATACTGTTCAATTCACAGAAGTATGGGTTAGTTTCATATCATCAACCATTTATTATCATATATATATATATATGAGCATAGTTATCAATGGAAATCAATCAAATTATCATAGATACAACAGCGTGATAAGCTCGAGTTTTCATGATAATTTTGGAAATTCTAGCTAGAACTTAAATGATGGATGCTTACTGCCTTAAACCAATTTCCTAGATCAAATCCTGATATCTATGATTCCTCTATAAGAAAATAGTAACAATCACAACCCAACACTTTTAGCTTAGAGTTCTAATTGCGTTTTTAAGTTTGTTAAAATTCTGTACAGGAAAACCTTGTTAGACATGACAAGTTATTATAAAATATTATAATATGGTCAAATCATCAATTTACGAATGTAGTTTTGTACAGAATAGGGATAAAACTTTTTTAAAAGAAAGAACAGCTAGTTGCTCAAAAAAAAAAAAAAAGAGCAGCTGTTGTCTGTTGGAGCTAAATTTGACCATTGGTAAGAAGCCGAACATAGGATTAAGTTGATTCTTTTCGTCGATCCCCAGAGGTCAAAGACTCCCTACTCAGATTTGACATCCTTATTTTCAGTTGGTAAGATTAAATATAACAAAAGCAACTACGTTTAATACTAGGGAAATTGGAGCGTAATTAGCCCTTAATACTACGGTGTCTTAAAGTATGAGTCTGAAAACCGACTAATTAAACATTTTTTTCTTAGATTTGCAAATCTTGAAAACACAGCTTGGAGAATAAACGATTCAAAAATGAGTTTAGGGCTGAAAAAACCCTAGCCCAGATATTAAAGATTCATTATTTTCCCTTTTATATAATATCTATTTACTATTTAGTAAGCAGCTTTTTCATATCACATATCTTAGGCTTATATATAGTCCATTTGCAAAATTGTTTTTTCAAAAAGCAACATTACGTGTATTTGATGTCAATTTCCTAGCTAAGACCAAGTGAAATTAAACTTTTTTTTTCTTACCTTCGCTTTAATTCAAACTAGATTTGAAATTTTTTGAAAGGCATAGCTAGGAGAACAAGCAATTCATGATGAGTTTAGGGCTTAAAAACCCTAGCTCAGAAAATAAAAATTTATCCTTCTATATGCTCTCAGTTAAGAAGAAATTATGCATATATATATATGTGTGTGTCCAGGTCAAAAGTATATTAAACTTCGTGTTCTAGGGCTAAATACTCACTTAAAGCCCTAAAGTTTAGATTTTTTATTAGTACAATACAAAGTAATAAACAATTGTTTGACAGCAATTAATAGATCGAGTAGAGAACCAAAGATATCTAACTAGTTATATTCCAAATCAAATGAAAACCATAGAAAATACCTAAAATGAGAGCAGTAGTTGTTAATTAGGGCAAATCAAGTAGTGAACTTAAGAAAAACATGAGACAATTTTAGTAATTAAAGATATTTGTTTCTTAAATGAGAAAGTTACCAAGAATCAGTGGAGTACTCAAAGAGTTTCCCCTTATGGGAGAAGACAACAAGGGCAACTTCAGCATCACAGAGAACAGAGATCTCATGAGCTTTCTTGAAAAGACCAGCTCTTCTTTTGGAGAATGTCACTTGTCTATTGATCTTGTTCTCTATCCTCTTCAGTTGAACCCTACCCCTCCCCATTTTGATCCCTTTTTAAGAAACTATTATTTCTTTTAAAAGAGCCAAACAAAACAAGAAACTACGAGAAGAGAGATAAAGAAGAGCCCAGGCTTTGGTATGATCCAATTAGGAAAGTTTTTCTTTCTTTCCTTTATTATAAGGATTGTGTTTGAGTCTCGGGATCGATCTTCTTTCTCTCTTTATTTATGGAGAGATTTGGGTAAGAGCGGTTTTAGGGAAAGCTAACACTGGTTTTTCTTTTTACAAAAACCAGAGTGGTTTTATTTGTGTCGACTTCTTATTGGCGTATGTACTAGTTTCGGGTCCACGTTTTCTAGATTGAAAAATATGTATATATTTTATTTATTATCGACGTCTCGTGAAGAGAGAAGTAACATTGTACGGACCACTGGACCTTCCCAAGTGTCACCTTCGCTTTGCATTGACGGCGGAGATTTCTCTGTAGATATACGAAACAAAATCTGGACGAACAAAAATACATTCTCAGTTTCTCTTTAGTTGAATTTAGCTATATTAATATATTTATATTTAATGTTCAGCGGTAACAGTGAAGTACAAATAGACCTCTCTTTTCTGGCCATAGATGTTTTCGGTAGAGTTGAGAACCAAATGACAATTGTGTAACGTATTGCGTTCACGAATTTATACGCAGGATTTAAGGAAATAGTGGGTCGAACAATAATGATTATAAAAGCCCAATAAAGTTTATTTTGTGAAGCATTGTATAGTATGTACGGTGTAGTTCTAATTAAACTGTAGATGATCTAGAATTACTCTTTATTGACAAAAAAACAGTTTCAAATTATTATTATTAGGCTAATCATTGAGGGTATAAGTTATAACCTACGATGCAAATGATTTTGAGTTTCATCTATCCGTATACACATGGTTTATTATTCATATGACACAAGCTTTGTGCATCTCCCAAAACATGAAAAGATGTTTCAAACCAATATTACCTTTCTGTAAATGTGGAATGTGGTGACCAACGATTGTTTCGAATATGATTTTAATTGTTTCAAATGTCAACTTATTGATGAGACAATCATATCCTATAAATATAAACTTTTTGAGATTGTGTTAAAAAGGAAAATAGTTGATCAGCAAAAATAACCCTAAAATAAATTAAGAATGTTATATTTGTTTGTTTTAATTAGGCCTCTGATTCTAAAGATATATTAGGATTTCATACACATACTTGTAAGAAAGTTATAACAAGCAACTTCATTTACCTGATATCAAAATACTGTACTTGAAGGTAGTATTTAATCGAACTTTGTAGATTTCATATTTTTCTTTTTTCATAGCAGATATGAAAAATCAGCATCTATATATGATCATATATACAGAAATGATCGTAGTTATAAAACCAAATTTTATCATGTACATCTTGAGTTCTGTTAAAAAAAAAAATCATGTACATCTTGAGATTTGAAGTGATGCACGAGTTACAGGAAAAGAGCATAGAGCCTCATTTGATGATAGTTTACTATATATGTGAATGATATATATGTATATGGAGATAATGAGCAAAAGTAGTAAGCAACAAAAGGAAAAGTATAAACACAACAAATTAAGCAAAACTAAAAGAATCTAAGCTCGTGGCCTAAGGACAACGTCGCAATACTACCCATTATCTTCTCCTTTCTTTACATCTCCACCCTTCTTTTATCCCATTTAGTATCCATTTCTACTCTTTTTTCAGTTCATTAATTACGTATACAGTAACATATTATATATCTACTAATCTACTAATAATAGCAATTCCAATTAATTCAAAAGGTTGTGAATTCTATTTATGTTGAAAGGTTGTGTCTTTTCAACAATTAAAAGTTGTGTCTTTTTATTTAAAATAACCATTTATATTGAAAGAATGTGACCATTTATATTGAAAAGTTGTGACTCTTCGTATAAGTATTATTACAAAAAGACACAACCTTTTAATTTAAAAGATGTGACTCTTCAAACAAATTTTTGAAAATCTATAAATAGTCCAATGTCCATGTCTTCTCAAAGTATAATTTTCACTAATCAAATAAAATGGTGAAGAAAAAAAAACAATTAATAATAGCAAACCCAAACAATGTTGAAAAGTTGTGTGTTTTATAGGAATTTTATTTCTTGTTAAAAGTTGTGTCTTTTCATTATATACTAAGATATGTCCTTTCGTTTCAAGAGTTATGTATTAGTTAGTATTTAAATTAAAAAGATGTAATTATTTAAATGAAAAATTGTGACTATTCATATAAGTATCATTTCAAAAACACCACCTTTAAACTGGAAAAAATGTGACTATTCATATAAGTATCATTTCAAAAACACCACCTTTAAACTGGAAAAAATGTGACTATTCATCTATATGAAAGTTGCATCTCTTAATTTTTTATATGAAAGTTTTATTTATTAGTATTGAGATGAAAAATTATGTCTTTTCGTTTTTATTTTGCTCATATCTATTTATTAATATTTGCAATTGTTTTATTTCTAAAAATCAGTGTATTGATTAATATGAAAATTTGAATCTCTTAAGTTTTATACATAAAAGTTGCATCTCTTAAATGTTTTACATAAAAAAACCCAAACAATGTTGAAAAATTGTGTATTTTTATAGAAATTTTATTTATTGTTAAAGTTGTGTCTTTTCGTTATTTGTTTCGAGAGTTGTGCATTAGTTAAAATTTCATTGTAAAATATGTAATTATTTAAATGAAAAGTTGTGACTATTCATATTTCTATAATTTCAAAATAATTACATTTAAATTTGAAAAGATGTGACTATTTAAATCGAAAAGTTGTGACTATTCATATTAGTATCATTTCAAAATAAATTTGATTTTGTAACTAGCTGACGTATAAAAAAATAACAACTTTTAAATCGAAAGATGTGACTATTCATATATATGAATAAAGTAAAAACAAAAGACATAAATTTTCATTTCAATACTAATAAAAATAACTTTTCATAAAAAAACTTAAGAGACACAATTTTCATATTAACAATGATTAAAAAAATTATAAATATTCACGTGGTGTCATCAACGAAGAGGTACAAATGTGTTGTGATTTAAGAGATATGAACGCATCATAATCTAAGAGGTATGAACGTGTTGTGATCCAAGAGGTACAAACATATTATGATCCAAGGAGTATGAACCTTTTGTGACTGAAAGGATGTGAATGTATTTTGACCGAAAATATACAAAACGGTCGTGACCGAAAGGCTGCCAATGATCATAAACGAAAAAGTGCGAATGGATCTTGACCGAAAGGATGTGAAATTAATCTTGACTGAAAGGATGGGAACAGATCTTGATCGTGACCAAAAGGGTGCAAATGGGTTTGACCGAAAGGGTGCAAATGATCGTGATCGAAAGGTTGCAAATGGATCGTGACCGAAAAATTACAAACAGGTCGTGACCAAAGGGTGCAAATGGTCGTGATTGAAAGGTTGCGAATGGGTTGTAACCGAAAAAGTGTAAACAGGTCATGACCAAAAAAAGGTGTGAACGGGTCGTAACCGAAAGGGTGTGAACGATTTGTTACCGAAAAAGTGTGAATGGGTCTTGACTGAAAAGGTGCGAACGAGTCGTAACCAAAGGTGTGTCACTGTCAATGGATCATGACCAAAGAGGTAAGAATGGATCGTTACTGAAAATGTGCGAACGAAACATCACCGAGAGATTGCTAGAGGTCAACCATGATGTTGGTAATATAAAAGTATGATCTTTTCTGGCCAACATAAAAAGTCTATTTAAAACAACTACAAATATTTATGAAGTATTAATATATAGATATGAGTAAAAGTAAAAACAAAAAAAAATTCATCTCAATACTAATAAATACAAAAAAAATTCATTTTCATATTAACACTGATTAAAAATTATTAATATTTATATAGTGTCATCAATAGAGAGGTATAAATATGTTGTAATTTAAGAGATATGAATGTGTCATAATCTAAGAGGTACGAACATGCTATGAACCAAGAGGTGCAAACGTATCATGATCCAAGGGGTGCGAAAGTGTTGTGACTGAAAGGGTGTGAATGTATTATGACCAAAAATGTACATAAGGATCGTGACCGAAAGGCTGTGAACTGTTATAAACGAAAGGGTGCAAACGGTTCTTGACCGAAAGGATGTGAAATTAATCATAACCGAAAAGATGCGAATGGATCTTGATCATGACAAAATGGTACAAATGTGTTATGACCGAAAGCGTGCAAATGGGTTATGACCGAAAGCGTGCAAATAGGTTATGATCGAAAGGGTGCAAATAGGTTATGATCGAAAGGGTGCAAATGGTCGTGATCGAAAGGGTGCAAATGGTCGTGACCGAAAGGCTGCGAATGGTCGTGACCGAAAGGCTGCGAATGGTCGTGACCGGAAGGCTGCGAATGGTCGTGACCGGAAGGCTGCGAATGGTCGTGACCGGAAGGCTGCGAATGGTCGTGACCGGAAGGCTGCGAATGGTCGTGACCGGAAGGCTGCGAATGGTCGTGACCGGAAGGCTGCGAATGGTCGTGACCGGAAGGCTGCGAATGGTCGTGACCGGAAGGCTGCGAATGGTCGTGACCGGAAGGCTGCGAATGGTCGTGACCGGAAGGCTGCGAATGGTCGTGACCGGAAGGCTGCGAATGGTCGTGACCGGAAGGCTGCGAATGGTCGTGACCGGAAGGCTGCGAATGGTCGTGACCGGAAGGCTGCGAATGGTCGTGACCGGAAGGCTGCGAATGGTCGTGACCGGAAGGCTGCGAATGGTCGTGACCGGAAGGCTGCGAATGGTCGTGACCGGAAGGCTGCGAATGGTCGTGACCGGAAGGCTGCGAATGGTCGTGACCGGAAGGCTGCGAATGGTCGTGACCGGAAGGCTGCGAATGGTCGTGACCGGAAGGCTGCGAATGGTCGTGACCGGAAGGCTGCGAATGGTCGTGACCGGAAGGCTGCGAATGGTCGTGACCGGAAGGCTGCGAATGGTCGTGACCGGAAGGCTGCGAATGGTCGTGACCGGAAGGCTGCGAATGGTCGTGACCGAAAGGTTGCGAATGGATCGTGACCGAAAAATTGCAAACGGGTCATGACCAAAGGGTGCAAATGGTCGTGACCGAAAGATTGCAAATGGGTTGTAACAAAAAAATGCAAATGTGTCGTGACCAAAAGGAGTAAACTGATCGTAACCGTATGAGTGTGAACGGATCGTAACTGAAAGAACGTGAATGGATCGTGAATGAAAGGGTGCAAACGAGTCGTATCCAAAGGAGTGCCAATGAATCATGACCGAAGAGGTAAGAATGGAACGTGACTGAAAAATTGCGAACGAGACATCACTGAGAGAATGTTAAAGGTCAACCATGGTGATGGTGATATAAGAGTATGACCTATCCAAATTAGAATATATCATTTTTTTAATATTTCTTAGATTTTGCATGTTTTTACCCATCCGAAAATTTTTTTGTCTTATGGTCAACCATGGTGGTGGTGATATAAGAGTATGACCTATCCAAATTAGAATATATCATTTTTTTAATATTTCTTAGATTTTGCATGTTTTTACCCATCCGAAAATTTTTTTGTCTTATGGTCAACCATGGTGGTGGTGATATAAGAGTATGACTTTTTCTCGACAACATAAAAAGTCTATCCAAATTAGAATATATATCATTTTCTTAATATTTCTTAGATTTTGCATGTTTTTACCCATCCGAAAATTTTTTTGTCTTATGGTCAACCATGGTGGTGGTGATATAAGAGTATGACTTTTTCTCGACAACATAAAAAGTCTATCCAAATTAGAATATATATCATTTTCTTAATATTTCTTAGATTTTGCCTGTTTTTACCCATCCAGAAACTTTTTGTCTTATGGATCTCAATTTCAATTTACTCCCTTTCGTTCACGCCATTTACACTTTTTCGGTCATGACACATTCATACCTTCGGTCAAAGCACATTCGTCCACCCCTTGGAACAAGTTCATACCTCTTGAATCACATCATGTTTGTATCCCTTAGTTCGTACCTTTTAGGTTATGAATCGTTCGTACTTTTTCGTTGACAACACAACCGTCTAACGTAAACGATACATTTTTTATTTAAAAAGATTTTTTTGTTTAATAAGAGATTTTATTTATTTATTATAAATTGATATAGTTTAAAATTTTAGAGTAACTTACCTAAAACAATAAAAAATGTATAATTTTATTAATATTGATGTATTTGTATTTTAGTTGTAATTTAAAATTATAGAATATACATTTTTAATATTATCTATAAATAAATATAAACACATATGTTCTACGTTTTGACATGAGAATTTTTTTGAAAATAAAATTATTTTTATATAATATATAAATTATAATATGATATGTTTATTTATAAAAAATGAGTTCCCACGCAATATCGCATGTGTTCCTTGCCTAGTATATACAATATCTCCACTAAACCGTATCTTCGACTCCAAATACATAAGAACAATTAGTTTTCATCGGAGAAGGTAATATATATCTTCAGAGTTGTAAATATTAGTCATACATTCGAAGTAGTTTTGAATGGTATAACGCATAAAACCGTAATATAGTCTTTATAAATTGGATACCAAGAATTGTCATCGATGAATGATACCTGTGTTCACGAGAGTTGTGAGGTTGCTTCGTATCTTACTGGATTTTAGGAAATGGTTCGGCGAAGTGTATGATCCTTTTTTCTGTCAAACTTTTAATTCCATATAAATATGATAAAGGTTTGTAACTTGTTACAAAAGGGTTAAATCAGCTAGGGTAAGCCTTGGACAAAAAGAATATACAAACAAGGATAGCCTAAAACAAAGGTCAGAAGCAGAGTTATTCGTGCCTCAATCAACAGAGCATGAGATTCATGAAATTTTTCCTGTTCCTCCTGCCCAAAATAACATCACGGACATGTCTGTCGATGAGTTTAAAGGTAGATTCCGGTGTTGCCATGACTCCCTCACAGAGGCGTGCTTAAGGTGTAACCAAAAAGGCTTTTGCCTCACGCCCCCAAAATATATAGATTTTTTAGGGCCCCATAATTCCAAAAATCTGGTGTAGCATAGTGGTTTTAGGCAAAAAATTTAGTTAACAAGCTATATTATCATGAGAAGTTTGAACTTCCAAAATTGTTTTTCAATACTTTTGTCAGAAAAAAGTTAATTTTGTTTTATTGTCAACTTTCCAAAATTAAAAAGGAAAATCTCTTTCGTTTTATCAAAATTCCTAAATAGAAAGGGAATAAAAATAGCAACTACTTTATACATTATCATCTATATATATTCTTAAGTTGTATGTATAATTTATTTCTCACGCATTATCCCACCATCTTTCTTCTTGGTTCCTTGTTGTGTGCTTCTGTCAACAAGCAGAGTGTCTCTTTTTATTTAATCATCACTGTCTCTTCTTGTATTAAGGTATATATTTCTTCCTGTACCACGTAGTGCTAATTCTTCTAGTTCTTAATTTTTGCTGCTAATTTATTTTTTAAAACAATTTATATATTGTTATACTAGTGCTGATTGTTTTATAGTTGTGCTGCTAATTTTTCTAGTTCTTAATTTTTGCTGCTAATTTATTTTTTAAAACAATTTATATATTGTTATACTAGTGCTGATTGTTTTATAGTTGTGCTGCTAATTTTTCTAGTTCTTAATTTTTGCTACTAATTTATTTTTGGTTAAAAAACCCCATTTTTTATATTTGCCTCAAGCCCTTGTAGACCTTCACACGGCACTGCTCCCTCACGAAGCCTTTTATTTCTCTCCTGCCCATGATTCTGGTGTATGATATTTGCATTCATGTTAATTCCCGATTTTGTAGAAATACGTTAATTTTAGGTTAGTACATAGTACTCAAATATTTACACGGATTAGTTTCAAACTCAAGAGTTCTGAGAAACTATAATATACGGAGGATATTGAATTTTCAAATAATGTGAAACATTAAATACAGTTAATTCAATTGTGTAGACCGGACAATGATCATAAGACGGGGGAAAGGATGACGTGGGAACTCAAAATGTCAAGAAGAAATGAATGAAGGCAAAGCTGTCTTCGTTATTAGGTCTCTATCAAAGAGCAAGTTGGGGTTCTATCCAGCCACATCAAATGTTCCAATTAATGTACACATCATTAGATTTTAGCCCCACCATCTATATATCATGTATATGTATCTTTTTCTGATAAACTGGGTATCCGGCGGGGGGAAAGCCCAACTAATTTACTCCGGGGGATTTGTCCATCAGTGTCAGACAGACCTGGTTACTCGTGCAATGGGAATTAGATGGTTATATGTATCTTTTTAAGTTCTCAATTCTAAAAATAAAAACATAAACTGAACATTAAAGTTTTTGCTAGACAAACAATGTTAGTGTTATGTCAGAATTTTTTTAACGTATAACTTATGAAATCTTTTATCAGGTTTTTTTGTTCTGTTAATTAGAAACTGCGCTTTATAATAAGAAACATTTATCTACTACGTTCAAACGAAAATAATTATAGATGCAGAAGTACATATGTTGATGCTATCTTCTAACCACCACGTTCATATCTCTCTTTTCTCTGTATACATTCATAAATAAATATATATCTTAAGAACTCGAAATGAAGCAAGAAGGTACTGCACGTAAGTGCTAGGTAGCAAAAGAATTAGAGTTTTCAGTTATTTTAGTTTCTTCAATGTTACAAAAGAACTTAATATTCAGGAACGTGAGCTTTGTTTGGATTAGTAGGCTTTGGATACTTTTACCAAACCCCAAACTGTATCAAGCGGCCGCTTAAAACCGAATGTATAATTTAAACAATACTTACAAAATTGTTAAAAAGGCCTATTAGCTCAGTTGGTTGAGCTTCGTGCTAATAACGCGAAAGTCACAAGTTCGAAACCTGTATAGGCCATTTATTGTTTTATTTTTCACAAAGCTGTGTAAGCCCAGTAGAAAAAAATTCAGGAATTTTTTTTTTTGAGCGAAAACTTTCGTGAAAGTTATCATCAAAATAGTAAAGAAGACACTGTAGTTTCTTCCGTTTTAACCCTCACATACTGTCGTAACTTCAAATTCACAATATTTTCGTTTTAAAATTCAAAGCGATATGAAAAGAAATGAGAAAATGTGGTAAAAAGATAAAAGGCAGTGCGCGTCAAATCTTGAAAATGGGATGGATGGTGTGGTGGTTCTTTTGTGTTTGTGGCCGAAAAAATACATTCTAATAATAATCAAAAAGGGAAAAAGCCAATCTGGCAACGTAGTTCAAGCCACTCCTTTCATATCTTTTGGTGATTGATTACACTCTTATCTATCCTCTTCAATTTGATCAAAAAAAAATCTATCCTCTTCAATTATACATGGGAGAGAATATGGACAACTCCCCAGTCTGAAAGAAAACACACACATGGCCTATGGGCTCTTTCATCAAATATCTCGATAGCCAGTCCCTTTTGTTTTTGCTGATAGTCTGATACCCTCTTTTTGGACTAAACATGATAGTCTAATACCCTTTAGATCAGGAAATGAAACTAGACTAATTTTTGGAGTTGAATCGAATATTTTTTTAAGAAAATTCACAAATTAATAATATAAGTTTGGTTGACACCATACAACAATAATAAAATTTTATTTTATTTTATGAATTTGTTAAAGCAAAATAGTATTATTATCAAGTATCATTAGCTCAACCGAAAAAACACCATAAGCAAAGCCTAAAAATTACATGATCGACTGGGACAAAACTGGTTTCACTTTGGAGTGATTACATATTTCGGCATAGAACCTCATAGTAATAAACAAGTCATAGTATTGGTATTATAACTATAAAAAATCTGGTTTTAGATTAAAATACATAAAACCTCAATTATAAACGCAGTGGCAGATGTAGCATTAAATTTTGGAAGGGCAAATCACATATACTAAACTTAACCAAGAGCTCTTGGTCTAGTGGTAATGGAACTCTGGCTGGAGTACCCGTCCTAGGTTCGAGTTGTCTTGGCCACCTTCCCGCCTATAACCATGCGTGCCCGGATGGAAGGTCTCGTGGGGATTAGTCTGAGCTTATCGTCTGGGATCCCCACGGATATTAAAAAAAAAAAAAACATATACTAAAGTTAAAATGTAATTTTTAGTAGGAGAGATAACTAAAATTTGGATATATTACAAAGAAATCATTTCATGGGAGCAAGTGCCATCCTCCTGGTACACATCCGCCACTGTATAATTACAGATAGTAACTTGGAGCATTAGCAACTGCAGATGCATGTGAGAGAGGATCTCGCACAAATGTTTTAATTTTGTTATTTAAATTTTAAGTTCAAAAAAATTGAATGAATAAAAGAATGACACACGTAAAGAGAAAGTATGTAAATTTTTATTTTCAAGCTTCTATGCACCGAAACAATTTCTTCACTCTCTTTATTCCAATTTTAAAGTTTTAATTAATTTAAACATAAGAACTTCATTAAGAAACTACGGGGAGGCTGCTCTTATGGACAAGTTTTTGTTTTCGGCCATGTTCGTTTACGTGTCGCGCGACCTACGACCTGCGACATGCGACCTGCGACTGATCGCAAGTCGCAGGTTGTTGTTCGTTTTGCTGTCGCATAACATGCGACCTGCGATTGGTCGCATGTCGCAAGTCGCAGGTTGTTGTTCGTTTTGATGTCGCGCGACTGATCGCGCGACCAGTCGCGGGTTCCCATTCAAGTCGCCCGAAAAACAGCGACTAAAAATTAAGAAAATTTTGATCGCGCGACTGGTCGCAAGTCGCAGATCGCAAGTCGCGCAACACGTAAACGAACATAGTTTTAGTCGCAGGTCGCAAGTCGCAGATCGTGCGATACGTAAACGAACGTAATTTTAGTCGCAAGTCGCAGGTCGCGCGACACGTAAACGAACATGGCCTTCATAATTAAGCGGCCAACTACATAAAACGTTGAATAGAGATATATAGAAGAATGTCGAAAATATTTCATTCATTCAGATCAATCTCATAGTCCCTATGGTTTCTCTTTATATTAGTATTTTCTTGCAGTACTTAAGGTTTTATCTGGAATTTGGAACATCTCCGATTTCTGTCCACTTTATATTTCAAAATAGAGTTTGTAGTAAAATCTTCTCCATCACATTTCATAACAGGGTAAAATTATATAATTTGTAAAATGGTAATGATTCTTTTATTAATTGTTTTTACACCAAAATAAAACAGTGTTGGGATGAAACTCAACACCATTATGAAATTATTCAATTTTGGAAAAAATAATACATTAGAGATGCTCTTATCATATATACTGAATAGGGCATAAAAATGAATATACAATTTTTTAAGAGTTGGTGAACAGAATAGACAATTTCGTGGTGGTAGATCATGGTAGTTTTCATGATTATGCCTTAGTCGGCCAAAACTCATGAAAAATTGTCTTATTTAATTCAAAATTAACAATTTTCGTTATCAATAAAAAAAAGAATTAAATTGAAACAAGCAGATTACTGTTTCAAAAAACAAGTAAAATACTCAAAATAATGAATTTTGTTTAAACAAATCAAAACGGCTGTAAAAGTTAAGTTTAGAGATGAAATTGTCTAAAAATAAACTTTTAAAAATTTACAATTCTCCCCTTCAATAAAAACACAGAAAAACACAAAACATTTTAAGTGTCAAGTTCGTCACATATTAGACTAAATGCGGCTTATCTAACTTCTAGACTACCACAATTCATTGGTATTTTCTTACAAATTATATTATATATTATATTGATAATAGCCCTACGAATACTTTCTGATTTTTTTTAGTTTTTTTTGTTAACTTTTTTTTGACCGAAAAAGAGTTAAACATGCGTCTATTAAAGACACAGATCTAATCTCCGGGTGGAATGTGCAACCCACGGATGGATCCTCTTCCGGGTATTCAAATGGGCCGTAAACATGAGTCCATATCCGCGTGGCCAAATGTAAAGCTAATAATTTTGCATTAGAGGGAAGTCGATCCCTGGCCTGGACCAACATGGCAACTTCTCCTCTACCTCTAGTGGAAAACCTGTGGTTTTCTTTTTATTATTAACTTGTTAGGTCTGGATTAGTCCGTTTAGAAAATTTCAGAACAAGAAAATAGAATCTGAACAAGAGCTAACTTCTAACTGATGATACTAGCTGCTAAACATACTCGGATCAAGTAAATTAGAAGTTTATAACTAATACATACGTGAATTACCACTTGTAAACAACTTACTTATCAAAGAAAAAAGGTCCTTGGGAAGAGGTTTAACCATTGATTCTAATCTGAATCCTGTGTATGAGAGAGATTATGAGCCAAAGGGATTGGAACTTTCTTGTTACTCAAAAAATTCATGTGTGAATGAAAGTTGTGGAAGGTGAAAATGGTGGCCAGTCTTTCAAAGCCCACCACACTGTGTTGTCTCGAAAAGAAGGCATTGTTTTTCGTAATAGTTTTTATTTGTAGGGCCAAACATTTGAGCCCATTGTGAAAAATACGATAAACTTATTGGGCTAAATGGGCCCCGTTATAACTTATCGTGTTTCGGCTGTTTCATAGCTACTTGAATGATTTGCAATTGGAGCAGTGTTTTTAAAACCGGACCGGGAGCTGAACCGGAAATTTTTTGGGTCACGGTTTAATATGGTCTGACCGGGTCAAACCTGGTTCAATAATCTGGTTTAATATACTTTTAGTATATAAATTTAAAAATAATGTTAATAAATATGATACATAATTAAAATATAAATAACTTTTAAACATAAAACATTATAAATATGAACTAGTTTTATGTTTATATGGATGATTTATAGATTTTTGATAGTTTTCGTAGTTTAATAACTTTAAGATCTAATCCGGTTACGTGATCGGTTCATGGTTGAACCAATTATTAGATCCAACCTGTTTATATACCCGGTTCATGGTTGAACCCGGTCTAACCATCGGGTCGGTCCGGTTTTAACAACACTGAATTGGAGAGGATAGTTTCAGGGGCGGAAGATGAACACATGGGGAGTGTTTGATAGAAAGAGATGGGATTGGTGACAGAAGAATAGCCATAAGAAGCAACTTTAAGAGTGCTGAGGTTCACAATAAAAGAAAGCTACCTTACAATTCTCCCTCTTTTGTTGCCTTCACCAAAACCTCCAAACTCCAGATATTGACTTGACAATCATAGAAATATATTTTAGCAAAAAAAAGATCATAGAAATATGGGGGGATCTTTTATTTTAACAGAAACGTTTTTATATACATATAAAACTAAAATGATTCTTTCTTTATTGGTTAAAGAAAATATCATTATTTTCATGAATATCAAGGATTGGTTAGGTATGATGGAGATGTAGATGTAGATGCAACTGTCCACTACAAAACCAGGGGGATCAGGTGCTCTTAACATATCCTTTTCAACGTGTACGCCTCATGACAAAGCTCTTCCCTAGTTATGTCTTTGTTGTTGATTGCTGTACAACCAAAAACATGTCACGTGCCATCTCCCTTGACATGTCTCCGCACGTGTGGGCTCGAATCTCATCTTAACCACTACTTACTATTCGTGGCATGTCTATCTATGTCATGCCTTTGTAACCATTTAATATGGAATCTATACAACGTGACGTTGCCTCCTTCCAGAGCCCGGTTTTTTTTTTCGAAATTTAAACTATATTAAAATTAACCAGAAAATCGGGAATAAAGTTCCAAATATATTAAAAAATTTCGTCATCTCGTTTGCAAGCTGTCTTTCCCCTGATTTTCCGCATCGTCGCCGCAGCTCTTCTCATCCCCGCCACCTTGTCGTCTGCTGTCCTCACCGTCGCTCCTCCTCTTAAAGTTAGTGGAGAAACCAGATCTGCTCAACATTTGTGTGAGTCCAGCGGATCTCGTCACCTTCATAGAAGCACAAAAACGGATCTCGTCACCTCCTCCACGGCTCAGCCTCTCACGCTTCCCCCCTCAGTGACTAACACTTCACCCCCGTCAAGGTCTAGCTCATGCTCTTCATTCTCCGAGAAAGTTCCAAACTTTAGATCTATTTTTTTCAAATGGGTCTGGGCTTGGTTCTTTATTCAATTAAGCTTGCACCTCCATATCCTCTTCACTGCCGCTCCTCCTCCTAGCCACCAACTTAACTCCTCCACCGGCTACTCAACCTCTCTTCCAGGTTCCTCAGGCCACAGCTCCTTCAACGAGACATCCCGCCAGGCCAGAGTTGGAAGTTTAGCCTCAGTCTACAGGGTTCACATAGCCCAAAGCCGTGATGTTATGCTTGATTTAGTTTCATTGTTGTGTCAGATATCACAGGCCAGTAGAGATTACACAATCTCTGCTCCATTGCTCATGAATATCAGAGCCAAATTTAGGCAAAAGAGAGGCCTTTTCCTACCGCTCTTGGCTATGGTTCTAGAGTCATTCAACTGCTCTTGCCGACCAAAAGCTTTCGAGAGAGTTCCATCGAGAAACTGGGACAAGATCTTTCCGCAATGTTCCTATCAGTTACATACACCTTATCTGAAGTAAAGGAGAGTCT
The DNA here is from genome assembly GCF_000695525.1 of Brassica oleracea var. oleracea. Taxonomy (NCBI): domain Eukaryota; kingdom Viridiplantae; phylum Streptophyta; class Magnoliopsida; order Brassicales; family Brassicaceae; genus Brassica; species Brassica oleracea. The sequence goes on from NC_027753.1 coordinate 33,901,875, forward strand.
CTCATCATCAGTGTTGGTGTCCACCAACCATCTTCAAACCCGCTGTTCAGGGTCCCCTGTTGTCGGTTCATATTCCGACTTTAGTATGTTCTTTGGAACATCAGTTTCAGGGTCTAAAGTGAAGCATCTCTACGGGTATCTTCACCCCTTTAACACATCTATCGTTCTTATTGTTGTATTTTTTGTTTATTGTCTAGCCGTTGAGATTACCTCCGGCTCTGGTTGTAATCGTTTACCGTTCGGAATTTAAATTAATATAAGCTTTCGTGACAAAAAAAAGGTTCCAAATATAAACCGACTCATACAAAACTATATGATTCAAACTTTTTCTATTTAGTTTCGGTCGACCCATATCCGCGTTCCGCCAGAGGTCTGAGTCGAGTATCCTCGGTTTTTTCTTCTTTATTTACATTTTCTTTTGTTATTAAAAAACAGCTTTCTGATGTTATTCGATTAAAATATTAATACTGTATTGAGAAATCCTCTATAGTATATCTCACTAGTCTTCGTAACACATCCGATCAGCTGTTTTTTTTTATATCAACTTATTTCATTAATTTGAATGGGATAGTACATAATCTTCTTGAAGAAGAGTTGTTATGTTGTTTGGTACATAGTAATGAAATAAAAATGAATCTCGGTTTGGATTTGAAGTTGCCAGCTTATCTGCAACCTTGTTTGATCTTCTGTTGATCCACTGAAATTCAATTGCTTCAAACTTCTTACTTCATTCTCTAATATCTTTTGTCCAATTATAAACTGGAAAATGAAGCTTATTGTCTTGTAGAATTTCTTTTGCCGTCTTGCAATCTATTTCCATGATTACCTTGCGATGACCTATGCTCCAACAATGTTGAAGCGCCATCAGGATAGCATGTAGTTCACTTTCCAGAGGCCTTTGTACTCGTTTTCCAATAGCTTGTGCAGCACCTCTATAGGTCCCGTTTGAATCCCTCACAATCCAACCTGCAGTTGTTAGTGTTTCTTCATTAATAAAGCTTCCATCTGTATTACATTTTATCCATCCCTGTGGAGGCCTTCTCCAATGACCCTGTGTTTGAACTGTTGTAATATTGTTCCTCTGATCAACCACATTCATCTCTGCATCATCAATCAGCTTCCACTCCTTTGCATCACTCTTAGCATATCGTATGATATTCATCCAATGTGTATGTTTTTGTTGGAAAACTAACACATTTCTCCCTTTCCATAATCTCCAAAGGATCCAGAGTGGTAGATCCTGAAAATGCCTTAACCTTGCTGACATACAAATCTGTAGACAGGCTCCAATTTTATCTTCTAAACTGGTCAAATTATTGAGGATCGTCAAGTTTGAAATTCCTGAAGCTCTCCATATCTGCTTTGCATACTCACATTCAAAAAATATGTGATCTTCTGTTTCTTCAGCATTACAACATCGTCGGCATACTGCATCTCTTATCACATGTCTTCTTTTCAAGTTGCTGCCTGTAGCTAATGAACGGGACATAAGTTTCCAGAGAAAATGTTTCAGTTTAGCTGGAGCTTTTGTCTTCCAAATCTTTACTTTAAGCTCGACATTCCCATATGTAGGTATAGGTTGTTCCGATCAGCTGTTTATGAGAAATTTTTATCTCTTTATTCCTAAAACTTGTTTTTAGTCTTTGTTCATGATTAAGTAACATCCTGCTACACTAAAGTGGATTCCAAGATTCTATATTGTTTTAGACTAGATTATACCAAACTTTATTGGCCATACAAATGGTAGAACAACTCGGATTATGATAAATTCAAACTCATAATATTCGGACAAGTCTACTTTTGTTTATGCCCTAAATATTAACCAAATAATTCATTAAGTTCAATACAAAAGAATTTTGACAGAGATACCATAACACCGTACCATATTGCTCGTATAATATGTTTCTTCGATGTTTTCACAAAATCTCAGAAATCCAGCTAAGCGACTAATAATATATGTAAAAGACAAAACGAAAAAGTCACCAAACGGTTCTTTGAAAAATCGAAGAAATACTAGTAGTAAATTTAAAACTTTCACCCATCAATAGACTTGGAGTTTTTACAATGATGAATTTAATAGCAATATGATTACTTTTTGTTTAGTATCACTATTACAAATTTAAAATTGGATCTCTCTTTGAAGGGTATTGTACTACATACTTTTTTGGGTATTAAATACCCTAAATACTGACCTGAGAGTGATTATAAAAAGATCATTAACTTGACTCTCATAATTATTGAATAAAGATTTAATTGTCGTGGATGAGTGACTTCAAAGCTCTTCTTCAAAAGATAAGAAACACACCCACAATGTTTATTTTACTAAATTAAAGAGACACACGTATTCAGATTCTAAGAAAAATCTTGATCTACAAAATTAGATTAAATTCACGAAAGATTTGTTCAAACAGACATTTATACATTAGTTAGAGTCTTAGAACATTTCTAAACGACACTCTATAACTTCAAATACGAAGTTTTTTGTTTTTCAAAAAAAACTCAAAATTTCAAATTTGAAGTTTCATATTTTTATTTGCATTTTGATCCCTACAAACAATTACACATCACATTTATGATTCATAAATATTTTCTTGGTATAAATAGAATTTAATGGATTCATGGGTTTTGTGTGGATTGCTGTACATAACCGAACAAGTTTTCGAAAACCAAGGACAAATTACAAAAAAAAAAAAAAAAAAAAAAAAAACTTCAAAGTTGGAATCCAAGGCACACCAGAGAGGATAGCCCCCACCCACATTATCATAAATACAATCAATTAATTTCCTACACCTTATCAGAAAGCTAATAAAATCAAATGAGCCCACCTTCTCCTTCAATTAAGTTCTTCACTCACGCATTTAGTGGGTCACACAAAACTCTTATGACATATGTCCCTCCAAATTTCTAACTTTTTCAACATTTAAACCATTTGATTTGTAACCATTCTAAATATATAAACTATCGTAATCCACTAATATTATTGACGTATGGATATCGCATGATGTATACGTTTTACGACCCGTATATTCACATACTTAATGATGAAGGACTCACAAGTCACATTATTTGTTGTCATATAAACCTAAACACCTTATATTTCATTCTATCATATACTGTAAACTTGTTCCTCCTTATCATCCAAGTATCTCATCTTCAAACCCTAATTAAATAATGTCCATGAAAGGGATCTCATCATTAGAACCAGATAAGGTCTCCAAGAGAATGTCTTCTCACAAGCGCACTGATGCTTATTCGGGCGAGCTCGACGTGTTCGAGGCCGCCGTATACTTCTCCGGCTACAACGACTTCTCCTCAGGTGACCATAGACACACACAAAAGTATAGCTATAACGCTGCGAGAGAGGAGAATCGAAGGAGATGGGGAATATTAGGAGGAGGGAGAAGAAGAAGCCTTGATTTGCCGATGAGATATTCCGAGCAGGTGCATCATCTTCACCAAGATCATCCTGAGAAACAAGAAGTTACAATAATCAAAGAGAGGTTTGGTAACGTGAGACACAAGCAACCAAGCTCGCCTGGTGGGAGAATCGCCAGCTTCTTGAACTCTTTATTTCACCAAGCGGGCTCGAAGAAGAACAAGTCAAAGGCAAAGCCAACGGACCGAGAAGTCGAAGAGGAGATCCCTGGAGGTGGATGGATGAGGAGGAGGAGAAGAAGCAGTATCAGCCATCTCTTAGGCTCAAGCAAATCTAATTCAACAGCCACAACGACATCATCATCATCAAAATCTCTGTTCTCGTCGTCAAGCTCGGGTTTCAGAACTCCTCCTCCTTATTTAAACACTCCCACCAAGAACTACAAGCAGTTCTTGAATTTCACTTCTACCACAAACCAAGTGGAAGTACTGGAAGAAAAGAAAATAAACAAAGAGTTGTCTTGGCTTGATGAGAAACTTAGAGTGATGGAAAACCTCTCAGAGAAAGATAAGTTTTGGGCTGACCATGATGGTGATATTGATGATGATGATGAGGACCGGAGAATAAAGAGCAAGGGAAAGGATGATGATGGAATGGAGAGTGATTCAAGTTCTGATCTCTTTGAGTTGCAGAACTACGAGTTGTCTCGTGGAGGCTTGCCAGTTTACGAAACTACCAATGTAGCTAACATCAACAACACTCATCTATAATCTTTGTTTTGGAGTGTCATGATGAAATCCATCAGATCTTGGTAAAAAACCCATAAAACAATAATTATATTAGTTGTTCTTGTCTGATCGATTATATGTAATATTCTTTTGGATTTCTGGGATTTGATTGTGGAAGTTTTTTTTTTTGGTATGAGATCTGAGGGTAGATTTGATAAAATACCTTCTCTCACTTGGATTTTGTTTCCAACTCGTTACGTGTATTTTTCTTGTAAAATATTTTTTTTTGTATAAATATTGTTAATATTTTATTATCAGATTACGTGGTGAACCATTTTTTTAGCAGACATATTAGAGAAATTCGGTGAAGAAATTTGTCACTTTGTTACATCAACCACCGGAAAATAAGTGAGCTATGTTTCGGACCATACAGTATATCGTTAATAATAACTGTAAATACGATCAATGAATAAGAGCCTGATGTCAGAAAAAAAAAAGAATAAGAGCCATAAAAACATATGGGGGACTACGGGACCGATAAAAATAAAGAAACTGGCCGGGTACTCACTTGGTTGTTTTTCTCTTACATATATTAATTTGTTAGTTAGGAGTCTTTTTTGTCGTCGGTTATGAGTTATGACGCCACTAGTTCTCACCTTAAGTACTTAACGATGGATCTGTCACATGAAAGGAAAGAAAACAAACAAAAATTGGGGAACAACAACGTTATCCACATGTAAGTTCAGTTGTTCATACTAAGAAACTTAAATATTATATTAATAAGAATTAGCAATCAATGGCTTATTTTTAGAGTTGTCATAGAGCTTTGATAGATATGACAAAGTATAACTAATGTTTAGGTCGAAGATTGATTTAACCTTAAAAGATTAATTATCAATTGCTTTAGATAAATCAATTTATTAACAAACTGATCGAGGACAAAAGAGATATCCAAAGCTTTTTGACATGCATAGATTGCGCTTGCTTTTCAAATTTCTCAATTTTACCTATAAATTAATGCATGCATATATACGCACTAGTATAGTATAGCCTTTCAAGGACAATTATGATGTGTTGGTCGTTAAATAAGTTATCTGACTACAACTCTTTTTTGAATGCGACCGAAATTCGTTCTATATTGTTTTCGTTTAGAAAGACGCCTTTGTTGATTTGAGTAGTGTACAATATGGTGAAATAGAATTTTGGAACAAAAAAAAGAAGCTAAATAGCGATGAGAATTCCATTTACTGAAAATATACTTTTGGGATTCTGCCAAAAGATGATCCCATTTTAATCATATAATAGGTAGGTTAAGGAAATGTTTTTTTCTTTATAGTATTACATCAAATATATAATTATTTGGGAGATACGTTTCTTGTAAGTATTTTCTATAAGTTTTCGATATTTACTAAGTAATCCAAATCAAACAGACAGGAGGGTCAAATGTATAAACAATAAACTCATGCCGAATGTGAAAAAAGAGAGAGACAAGAAAACTCATGGAGCTACAAACAATGATACATGTCACCAATATACACAAACTGGGACATATGAAATAAATAACGTAGTGGGTGGAGGGTCCAAACATGTGATTATCATAAAGTTGAGGTAATTATGCAAAGTAAAATGATATGATAATGAACCTTGCATGTAAAGACACTTGCAAATGGCGAGTTTGCATCTAGAGCATCTTTACCGGGGTAGCTTAGGAAGAAGGTGCTTAGAAAAAATTAGTTTAATAGTCGGTGGGCTCCACCCAAAATGTAATAGCCGCTGCTTGATGCTCCCAGATAAGCGTCGAATTATGTGGATTGTTTGCACTGTTCGCGGGCCTCACCGACACGTGGCGGTCCGCGATTGGTTTTTTTTTAATCAGATAAAAAAAATAAAAAAATAAGCATGCGTTAATGATGCTCTTAGGTTCAAGAACTAATGATTTACATCATATATGTTGTCATATATACCAATTTTACTTATTTAGATTTAGGTTTATTTTGTTTCCGCTTATTTTATTAATTAAATATTAATTCAGTATTAAAAAAATTATTTTTGAAGTAGAAATTTCAACGATCAATTATTTGCAACTCGATCTTTATGTTTATCAAAGAGTTAAATTTAAGTTTAATTATTATTAGATCTTGATCCGCACAACCGTACGGTGCTTATTTTTATTTTTGCACACATAAACATTACTAATTGTTTAATATAAAATTTTAAAAGACAGTAATTTTATAGTTTACATGCAATAATTTAATTTATTTGTGTTGAATTTTCAATGATAGCATATTTCAATCATGTGATACAAAATTCTAAATTGAAAATCTTATTAGTTAAAGATCAAAAACTTAATTGAAAAATATTACAGTAAATTAATATCACAATATTAATACCAAATTGTACATGAGTTTAATTATAATTACAAAATTAATTAGATATTTTAAAGGTTTGTTTTAGTTAAAATGAAATATAAATAAACACAAAATTAACTAAATATAATTCGAGTAAAAATGAAATGTACATATATGTTATAAATAAACACGAAATTAATTAAATATTTAAAATGTTGGTTTTAATGCAAAAATAAATATATATTTATATTGTACATATATGATATAAATAAACACAAAATCTATATTGTAAAAAAAAGATATGAACGATTTTATTCAGATATGATTTCAGAGAAAATATAGGAATATCTAATTAATTTGTTTGTTAAAAAAATTCAAATATTTATAAGAAAAGAACCATTTAATTAACTTTCTAAGAGTGGTCCAAAATAAAAATATCACACATGAATTGAGTCGTGATTTCTGTTTTAATAGTATAATAAATCGCTTAATCTCTTGGTTGGTTAGAGATCTTTGACTCTCCATAGATTTCTTCTCATTTAATAATAAAATATATATGAGAAGTATGAAAGAGAATTTTGAAAAGAGAAGAGAGATGGAGAGACGTACCTCTGCCTAGCGACCGACAATACAACTTCGGAAACTTACATGAAATGTGTCCACTCACAATTGGTTGCATTTTTCTCTATTTAAATTTTAATTACAAGATCTCGATCCGCTTTTTGTTTTCATTTATTTTTATATAAACATTTTGTTTTCAATTCTAAATTGGTATATATTATAATATATACGTGTCTATCAATTTTTAAAACATAAAAAGTTTACGGTATATTTTTTTTCGTTGAATAGATTGTTTCAAACTTTCACATGTATTTGTATCTTCTTCTATATATATAGTTTCAGATTATTATTTCATATTAAAATCGTAACTATATAGATAAAGATTAGGAAAATATTTTTTTATTGTCATATTCAAAAATATTGTAACATTTCACAAATTTAGAAAGTTTTTAAAAAATTAAATTTTTCTCCTCATAGATTTCTATTATCGAGTAAATAATTAAACACTTAGTTTTTATTTAATTTTTAAAATAAACTATATAGTTTTAAATTTGTTTTCATTGGCTTAAGGTAGTAAAGATTAATCACTGTTAGATCATATGTTTTTTGTTATTTAAAAAAAAATCTTTATAATTTTAAAAGTTAACATCAACGAATATTTAAATAATTAACATATGGAAGGTATAATATTACAACATTAAATTATATCTATTTAATTTATACTATCTATAAATCCAATGAATCATCAATTGTTTAAATCCAATTATTGATAGTTCAATAAAAATTTATGTAGGCCCAAAATTTAAATGATAAGATTAGAGATTAAATGTAACATGACTTTCTAGAAATATGTCTATTAGGTCTATTTCTTAAAAAATCACATATGAATCAAGGTTGTGACTTCTGTTTTAATATATAAAAGATTATAAATTATATTAATATACTTCGTCTGTTCCTAAATATAAGATGTTTAGGTATAAACAAACATATTAAAAAAACTACTTTTTGTCTAGAAATTATCATTAAAATTATAAATTAATGTATTCAACCAATTACAAAATAGACTATTAAAATATGACTGAGTACACAGTTTTTAATAAAACAAAAATTATCTACGAATATGAAAACATCTTATATATTAGAACATCAAAATTATGTAAAGCATCCTATATTTAGGAACAAAGTAATAATTAGGGAAAATTGGAAAAATGAGACACTTTGAACTTTTATTTGCCACAATAGGACTTCTGATATTTTGGGCAATTCTAGACATATTTTACTCTTCTTTTATGGGAAAAATAGTAAACTAAATTTTAAAAATGTTAAAAAATATGAAAACTATTGGAAACATAAGTATGACAATATATATGTTTAAAAGTTTTTTTTTTAAGTGGAATCATATTTTATTTTATCTTCTAGCTACAGTTAGAATACTCATTCTGGTAATTTACTTAGTCTAGAAATCGGATACTAAGTTTTATACATAGATATATCTTGGGTATACAACGTAAACTAACATTTCTTGTATATTATAACAAGTCTATAATTTGTTACGTTATAATCAAGAAAGATGTCTTCAGTCTACCTACAGCTTGATAACAACATATAGCCACAACTCAACGATATATCTTGGCTAGATTACGTACCATAACATGTTCTGCTTTTTACGTTATATGACGCATATAGGAAGAATATGTTTCTCACCTACTCTACTGTGTTCTGCGTAGGTAGTATACATATTCTAGGTAAATCCGTAAAATATGAAAACTTCCATATTCAGCTAAAGATGTTTCCTAAATCTAAACTAAATCTACCCTAAATCTCTCAAAGAATATTTTCTCCCACGTTTTTCTCTCGAAGAACTTGCAGTGACTAAGACATGCTTCAATGAGATCAAAAGAGATAAAAACAGCTAAAACCAAAAGTATTTGAAGTTGAAAGAAATGTCTTTTCGCCATCTACTTTCCAAGTTGATAAAGCAGCTAAAACTAAGAGTATTTGAAGTACTCAAATTCTAAGTGTATTATTTTTTGTGTGTTTTCTGTCTTTGTATCCTCTGAGTGAAAGAGTACATTAAGGTTGAACCCTCTTAATGGCAATATCGAATATAATGTTATTTAGGGATTTGTTTAGGGTTTACGGTTTGTTTATAGTTTGTTTAAGGTTTAGGAATTTGTTTAGGGTTTCTTTAGGGTTTGTTAATGGTTTATTGCATATGACTATGGGTTTGGGGGTTTGTTTAGGGTGTAGTGATTCTGACCAAAAACTACAAAGAGTACTTAAATATTCTTTTGCAAAAACTAACAACATACTTAAACATTCTCGAGTCTTTTACAAAAACATTCTTGATATGTCTCCCTTGATAGTGACTGAAACGTTTGTAGCTCATACTGTGATTCTGAAGATGCATGAGAGACAGTACCACATGAGGCTTCTTACTTTAACTCTGACTAGTCTGTGAGAGCCTCAGCAATTGTGAGGACCAATAATGGCCGAGGCAGCATCTAGATAAAGATGATACACAGTAATTGAGACTCACAGTTACATTAGTGGAGGCTCTTGTTCCTTCTTCTTCTTGTCTCACAATCCATTAGTAAAGCTTCTCCTGTAAAACAAGAAGAAGAAGTCAAATTCACTGGAAAAATTTAAATGTCAAAATCACATGAAAATGTGACGAAAACAAGAACGCTGAAACATTCTGAAACGCAGCCACCAAAGGAGAAACTGTGGGATTCATGATTCGAGTTGTTCATATACCACTAAACATAACTACAGTAGACAGTTTAGATATCAAAGGACACAACTTCGTATCAATAAGACTGCGTAGCTTCAAAGATCAGAACATAAGACCCTAATGAATGAAGTCGCTCCTATTTCTATCTAATTTTTCAAATACCTTGGCCTGAGTAACAACAAAAATAAGCACTTCGAGATCAAAAGACCGCAACTTTGAAACAGTAAGACTGCTTAGATTATATGCAAAGAACATTGAATATAATGCCTAACATCTTCTATGATTAATTACCTGGAAAAACAAAATTTTCCAAAGCAACACAAGAACCAAGATTAAATAAAATACCTCAACATCTTCTATGATTCATTACCTGGCTAAACATCTTATTGATAACCAAGAAAGAGAAGAAGAAACATAGAACAAGAAACAGAGAAGAAGATAAAGAGAATAGAGACGACGAACACTTAACCGTGTGAAGAAGAAGAAGAACTCGAAATCGCCATTGAAGAGAAAGAAGGAGATCGGCGGAGAAGAAGATAGGTTAACCCGATGTCTTTACTTTTTTTATTTTATGGTGTATTTTTATCTATTTTTTTCCTTCAGTTTTTTTTTAATATTAAATCAATTATTATTAATTCATATTAATTGGTTAATTTTAAGGGTATAATAGTATTAACAGAAATCTAAATCCTATTTTCCTAAATAATCTTCTAAAAATCTTGTTGAGACAAACTTAAGTCGAAAATGTCATATTTTTCCAATTTTCCTTAATAATTAAGAAGTAATCGGTTTAGAAACGTCAGCGATGATGATGCTCTAATAGTGCTCTCAATATTTGTGAGCATGAAGCTCAAATTACTCCGATGTCTTTAAGGTATGTACCAACAGTAGTATAATACTGTAATAAAGAACTAGGAGTGGAGACTATGATGTAAAATTGGATGGTATTTTTGATACAACGTTAACATTAGAGGAAAAAACTTACTAGGCTAATATATTGAAAAATATGTCAAATTCAATTTAACTGAATTTTAAATAAAAATTTAAAATTCATATTTGAATAATAGTGAATTTTTCACTTCTAATATAAATCATCTCATTCGTGTAATGGATTATTTAGCTTCAATTGGTTTCTCACCATTTTTTCATACCTTTTTAACTAGCTAGGATATTTCAACGTCGTTTTAGAATTTTTGAAATTCTTTCGAGCTGTAGTTTCAAAGATTCAAGTGAAGATTATTCGCGGATTTTCTATTACGAGCAGTTTACTGTTATGGTTGTTCATCTTACCGTCGAGTAGTTTCCGTTGTAATCGTCGAAACGCTTTAGATTTTAATTAATAAATTTTTTCTCCAAAAAATCATCTAAATCATCTCAAATCTTGAATACACCTATTGAATTTTATATTTATTTTATAAATGTAATTATATCGGAAATATTATTGACGAGCTCTATTCTCTTTGGCTTTGATCTCAAATGTTAAGTTCAAAATATCATTTTTTCAAAAAAAAAAAAAAAGTTCAAAATATCCGGACTTTTAGTCGTATTCAAAAGTTATTAATAGAAATCATTACTCATCTTTTCACTGCACTTTTGACTCTACACGGTGACTGTTACTTCTTGGAGTACTTATTTAAAAAAAAAAAAATTTGAGAAATTTTCGTGGAAACTGGAACTATTGACGTGGGACAGGCCAACCATAAAGAGATAAATTCGAACGTAGCCCATTGTTCTTTAAGAAAAAAACCTACGTTGCCCATTGTTAATGGGCTTTGAGTTTTAACCTTCGCATTTTGATGGACTTGGCTTTGCATACGTGACATTGGGGGCTGGGAAAAAAATTTGAATCCGAAGAACCGAACCGAACTCGATCTGAAAAAGTAATATTAAACCCGAACCAAAATTGACTAAATATCTTAATAGGTTCAAAATTTTAGTATCTAGAAAATCGAAACTGAATCCGACCCGAACCAAAATATTTCGGGTACCCAAATGTATCAGAAGTAGATTAATATACCTATATATGTGAATTATTTTTAGATTTAATGTATATTAAGAACATCCAAAATATATAAGATACTCTTATGTTGTCCAAAATACTTGAAAATGTATACAAATAGTCAAAAGTAAAAATCTAAAATATACTCAAAACACCAAAAACACTTGAAATATTTATTGATTATCTATCCATATATTTAAACCAAACTAACTTATATGTTAAATTTATGTATTTTGACATATGTTATTCAAACTTATATTAAATATATTATTTTGTTTATAGATTTAAAAAAATTTAAAGTATATAATGAATTTAAACATTTTAGAAATAATTTAAATGGGTTATCCGAAACCGAACCGAACCAGCAAAGATACAAACCGAATCCGAACCGAAATTTAAAAATATCCGAGTGGGATAAAATCTTTGGCTCCGAAAATCTGAAACTCGAATAGATCCGAACCAAATCCGAATGGGTATCCGAACGTCCACCCCTGCGCTGACATGCACCAAAATTTATTTCTCAGTTATTTTCGGCTCCGTTTTTTTTATTATATATAAACTGTCTTTTGACGCAGAAAATAATAATATATGCCTGAAAAACAATTATTGAAAACGGTCACATCTTTGATCTTTCAAACTTATAATCATGTAAAAAATATCAGTATTCAAAAATGCGGTGCCTGAGCCGATCCCATGTCCAAGTATACGCTACGCTCCACGGTGTATGTCCGTGACGAATTGTACCAGTTCAGTGACGTTATGCGGTGACCGCGTAATAATCACATCAACCGTGGTTTAAGAAAATGCAGACATATTATGCTCTGTTTTTCTACGAATTATGCTGTTTAGAAATCAGAAATCTCAAAATTGTTTGGTTTTATGATTTTAAAGCTTTATGTAAAAATCTACAATAAAATCAAGGTAAAATCGACAACAATGGTGGAAAAGGAAACCATAGGCGCAAATTAGGTCAAAAACAAAGAAGTAGACAATGGTTGAAAGGTAATTTCGTGATCCACTAAATCTAAAATCAAATTAAATTAATTGAAACTATAAAAATTGAACTTAAGAGCATCTTCCCCTTAAAATTTTATTTTTTCTTTCAAAATAAAGTAACTCTATAATGGAATTGAATACCCAATTTTTTTGAAATAAAAAATAGAGTAACGAACAACAAAAATATAAAATCAACCTTTTTATTTCATTATTGAGTAAAAAATGTAGTGGAGTTATAGAAAATTTGATTTTAGATGCTCTAAATGCATGGAGAAGGAAATAAGCCAAATGCCACAAGACCAATTCACGTTTCACAGTTCTGATTTAACTTTTACATTGTTTATTTTATTTTACTTAATCCAAATTAAATTTAATATTCTATGGATATGAATATTAATTTTCATATATTCTTTGATATCAACCGCATGAGTTGTGCCTAACGCAATTTCGAACCTCGAAAAATTTTACTATAACAAACAAGAATGAAAATGAAACAAAACTATAAAGTAATTTCTTAGGGCTATAAAGTTTTTCAGATCACACTAAAGTTATAAAAAAAAAAACTATAAAGTAATTGGGACTAGCTTAGATTCCATCACCTGAAAAGTGCGGTTAGTTGGCCAACATGATGTGCTCTGGCTCCCACCAAAACTAAATAAAAGAAAAAGAAAAAGAAAAAGGGTTGATTTTGTAATAAAGCAAAAGTTTTGTAAAACTTCTGACGATTGCGCCCACGCACGATCCACCACTAATCTCTTCAATTCGGTCATTCTCAAATATTTTTTGTATTCTTTTCGCGAACCCAAAGTTTCTTTTTCTTTTATGGAAACCCCAAACATTCTTCTTCTAACTTATGCATTAATATGGATATTATTTTTTTGAAACGATTTTATTTAATAGCTATAACCAAAAATTAATGTTCCCAAGTTGCTATATAATATTCTTCGTAGGTTGTTGCTTTTTATTTTTAAAATTGCATAGCCACCAACAAACCAAATAATTATCAAAAGTTTGTTAGAATACAACCCAAAGATGTTTAAATTTTGGATTGTGGGTCGTGACAATGTCCATTGTGATCTATCTGGGTTTTTATTATAGTGAACATATTTATGGTCTCAATTAAGTGTTTGAGATAATGTGAACAAATGACATCAGTAATCAGTTGTGCTGCCTGTCTTTAATACATGCAAAAGGTCTCTAATACATGCCACCGTCGTCCTTATATGCTGTATTTGTGAATTAATTCTTTAGGTATTATACCAATAACAACATTATAAAGTCTTTTTCCGAACATTAGAAAATGATCTACAATGTTAGAAAATGCAGTCTATACGTCGGTTTGGACTTTGGATGGGTCGACGCTTCGAGGTAGTCAGTCGTACCAATTTCATATTATATAATGTTTTATGTGAATTTATATAAATCAAACATATAATAATGTTTAACCAAATATGTGGTGTATGAAGACGTCTAGAAAGATTTTAAACATTAATATGAAAATTATAATATAAATATAATATTATATTTATTATTATTTAGTTTATGCATTTTTATTTTAAGTTGATTATTTTAAAAATAATTTAAACTTATATGTTTATTCATCTTTATATGTTTAAATATATTTTATTTTCTTATAGTTTAAAACCATTTATATATGTTAAACTATATTTTATACCTAAAGTTTGATATTTCAGTATATTTTATATTAATTTTCTTAAACTAATATATATATATATATATATTCTAGATCTTATTTAGGTTCATCTACCATCTATTAAGTGCTTAGCGTGTTTTATAACAATAAACATATATATACAAATTTAGATGTGCTAGAACAACTTCACTAAAAGAATTTCAATTTTAGATATCTCACAAAAAATTGTATCCGAAAATGAAATATTCATTCAAAAATATTTTATTTGAGATATTTCTAGATGAGTCAAAATACATATTCTTTTAAACATAATTATTTTATTATTTTTTGTGAGAAATTTAGTTTTGAGAATTGTTGCAGTATAAGTTAAGTGTTCTAGGTATATGAGCTGCGCCTAACTAATTCTTAGTTGGTCTTTTTGGGTTTGAATAGCAAGTTGTTTTGTGGCTGTTGTTGTATCAATCCAATGATATTTATATTGTCTCTAGTTCGTCTGGTAATTTTTAATAATTTATTAGTTATAGTCTCTAGATAAATAAATTTATGTCTACATATGTATATGTGATAATTATCTTTGGGCAAAACAAAATTCATTAATGGAAATTTAAGATTATAAAATTAAAATTGAAATTTCTAAAAGATAAATTATTATATAAAGAATTATATGCATCATAAATAATCAATGTATAGTTTTCTTTTTATGTATTTAAATTCTCTGATGCAAAATGTGTATTTTACTAGTAATTTTTGGATAAAACTTGCAATAATACGTATACGATGAAATGAAACTTGGAATTCGTGTAAGAAAACATACATTATTGATTTTATCTTTACAAAATTTGATATTGTTTGCCATTAGTAAATGTGATAACCTTTGCACTTCAACATTTTCATTTGTTATCTCCTTTATCTTTGGAGTAAAAATGGAGTTTTGCATTGAAGATTCTCTAGTAAGATGTTGATTTCAGTTTTTTTTTTATACGGTGTCTCCGATCATTATTGTACCCAGTAAATACGGTATCCATAGATTGCCTTTGAAGTTCTTCCAATACAAAAAAAAAAAGAAATTTACAGAGATGGAGAATTTTTATAAAAAGAAAAAAAAAAAGGAAAAAGGGAAAGGATGTGGGAGAAGAAAGATGGGTGGTGTAGTGGAAATCATGTTGACCACCCCAACCACTATTCTATTCTCCATTCGACTTTTTCTTTTATTTTCCCTACAAATCTATCAACAGAGTTCCCCTGTTCCTCTCTCTGTCTCATCTCTGTTATTCTAAATAAATCGGTTAGTATTTTCATTCTTTACTTATTATTTTTTGATTCTTCGATTTGGTTCTCCTGTTTACTTCCCAACAGACCCTTCAATTTGTATTTAAAATGGAATAGGGAAAGTCCAGTTTTTTTTTTTTTTGAGTTTCCACTGATCCTAGTTGGTTTCCCCTGTTTTTGATGGAAAAAAAGTATTCATTTTTATTCTTCGTTTCACAGTTTAGAGTCTGAATTTGATTGTGGGTTTGTCTCAATCCGATGAATAACTGAATCTTTCTCACTCACAAGGACAATTGAATTCTCAAAGACATTGAAAGCTTCCTTCTTTATTTGTTTGTTGAAGAAAACTGATTACGTTTAGTGTTGTAAGTTTCAGTTTTGCAGATGGATTCTTGGAGCTACGGAACCTTCCTTCTTCCTTCTGATTCCTTTCCTGAGAATCCAAGAACCATGGCTCAGGGACTCTCTAATGAATTTGACAAGGTTGATGATGTTAATGGACTCTGTGCTGTTTCCTCTTCTTCAAACTTGTCTAGTCTAGATTTCAAACTTAGGAGCTTTATGGATTACGGGAACTATGATGGTAATACTTCCTCCAGAGCTAAAAAGCCTCGAGCTTCTTCAAGCTCTCCCTTGTGTCAAGTCCATGGGTGCAATATGGATCTCAGCTCTTCGAAAGATTACCACAAAAGGCATAGAGTTTGCGAGGCTCACTCAAAGACTTCTGTGGTTATCGTTAACGGTATTGAACAGAGGTTTTGCCAACAGTGCAGCAGGTTTCATTTCCTCTCGGAGTTTGATAATGGGAAAAGAAGTTGCAGAAGAAGATTAGCCGGTCACAATAAGAGAAGAAGGAAGCCTTCTTTCTATTTCCTACACGGTAAGCAGCAGCAGCAGCATAAGCTTCTTCCTCAAGGTACAAAACTCTCTGCCTTTCTCCCTTTAGCCACTGATGTTATAGTCGCACTAACTTGATGGTGGTGGTGATGGCAGGTAACAAGTTTCATGGTAGGCTCGTGAGTTTCAAAGATGAGCCTATGTTTCCTGCGGAAAACATGAGTTTTTATTCACCGGAAGCAGCTTCTGGTGTATCTTCGATTTGGGACTTGCATGAGGCTGCGCCGCCACGTTATACTTGTGCTCACTCTCTTCTGTCAGCTCAGTCCCAGCAACACTTGTCTGAAACTCAAAACCAAACTCTCAATGCCTCAATAATAGACTATCATCACATGCAACCGTTGAGGACCGATCTTGGCAATAGCAAAACTGATTCTAGTTCATGTAACGGTAAAAGATCATCCACGGTTGATCTACTGCAACTTTCATCACATCTTCAAAGGATCGAGCAACAACAGAGGAGTTTTACTAATGATGATGTGAAGCACGAATATAATAACGAGCTTTATTTCCCCTAGCTCCTAACATAAAATGTTGCAACATTCTTATTCCTGTAAGACCGGTTTGAGACTTTCTTGATAAGGCAAATCTAAGCTGCATGGTTTGATTAGTAGAATAAAGATTAAGTCTGGTTACAAGTGTTTTTGTATCTGATCTGATCTTGTCTATTATTATTATTCACCAGTCTGAAATAAAAAAATTGTTTCAGATATCTATGCCTGCTTATTTCACAGTGTTTCAGTCCTTTTGTTTTTTTGTTATTTTTCAGACAGTTTGTATATAACGATGTGATGAATATTCGCTGTAAAAGTTAAATTGCCCTTTTATTTGGTTCTACACGTCATCTGAGATTCTCATATTCCAAGTTACGATGTTGAAAGTTACAAATCCTTTGGAAAATAATTTGTACTATAGATAGAGACGAGAGAAATAGGCAGAAATGTTATAGGATTAAGACAAACTTATAACGTCCCGACATGAACGTCCAGATGAACACAGCAACGTAATGTAGCTTTCATATCTAAGACAGACAGAACTAAAGATACTAAGGCAACATCATTTCTGCAGAGACACACAAATGAAAACACACCAACTTTAAACATCTAAAGCAACACAACATGAGAAAAACGACGCAGCTAACTAAACCCTTTCCAGAAAGGTTGATCTCGCACACGTGCGTTTATTATTTTTAGGCACATTTCCTTGGGCTATCACTTCTTCTCACCAAATCCAAAACCCTAAAACAAAAAAAAACTATTAAGAATCATTTTCGACAATTTGTATTATTTTTATATATTATATGTCCGTACGGAGACTGAGTTGATTTGTATAGCTTACATGGATGTTGCTGGCTCCGGAAGCAATGGAAGTAGGAGAATTGGGTATGTACTTAGCCCACTGTTTGTCACATATTTCAGTTATACAAATAAATTTAGTAAATATATAATTAGATCTAGTCGTAAAAAGTAACGACTGTTGTCTTACATTTTTGGCAGCAGCACTAAAAGCTTCGCGATGTGGTATTTCCGGATTGGCACTCTTGATACGTTGTATCTCATCCCTTTTTATTTTTATTTTTCAAAAAAGAATAAGGAGAAGAAGATTATATATATATATGATCGTATTATTCATGCATCAATTTTCTTAACTTGTAAATGAAGAAGAAATGTCAAATAATAACCTCATGAAGCGGTTGTAAGCCGATGGGAGTCTCTGCTTCTTCTCAGGAGCTGCAACACCAAACATAGACAAAAATTAATTTCTTGATAAATAATATCATCGTATATTTAAAACGACTACAATTACTCATAATCAGTCAGAAATGGTAAATAGTAGTGTAAGAGTCTTGTGGCTTAAGAAAAAAAAGAATCTGGTGGCTTACGTTTAACGACAAAGGGTGGTCTAGGAGACGGTGGCTGGTCACTGGAGGTAGAAGAGGAGGAGGAAGAAGAGCTTCCCTTCTTATACTCACTCCCATCAAAGCTCTGCATCTGCTTGTTCAAAAAATTAGACTCATCAATACCACTTTTAATGCATATGTATATATTAATAGCTATATATATGCATAAGTATATGTATAAGTCATGTTTTATGAACCTGAAGGGTGAGGCTGACATGGCCTTGCAGAGGAGGGGTTGTGGTGAGAAACGAGAGGTTACCACAATGGCCACATTTCACCGTTACAGTGTCAAGCATTCTCTTCATTGGTATCCCAACCTATATGTGTAGATATGATTAGGTTTACAATTAACTCGACCCCTTGAAAATAATACACATTGATACATAACTTCGCATGATTTGCTTACTTTATACAATTATACAAATCTATATGTACCATGCATGTAGGATTATATATTTATCTTTGTGTGGGTTATTTACCGCGAGGATGGTGTTGCAGATGCTGCACCGGACGTAGTAGAGATTTTCGGCTTGAGGTAGAGCCCTCGAAGCCATGGTTGGTTTCTCTTCAAGGTTCATGATCTTTACGAATGGGTTGAAAACCACACTTGGGAGAGAGGGAGAGAGATAAGAGGAAAAGTTTTCTAGAGTTCGGGTTATGGTTATTTTATGAGATACGAAGGGTTGTATATATAGCGAAGTTCAGACATAGCGAGACCATGGAAGTATAGAGAACGAGAGAGAGGCAAAGTTAGTTCAAGTGTTGGACGTATGCGCAGTCCAAAAATGCATTTTATTATCTATTTTACAGCTAATAAGAGCAGCTCCCGAGTCTAACAAGGGTTCTTGATATTTAGCATAAATGAAAAATTAACAAAATTAGGAGAGAAAACATACAAAAGTTCTAATCTAAGACATTTAAGAACTGGTTACTAATTTTATAAGACCGGCTATCAATTAAACAATGTTTTAAGAAGTTAACATAATTATAATATTAATATTTTTATTTTTTTAGAAACTGTCACAGATCCTAACCGTTAATCATTTTCTAATTTCTTAAAGGTTATAAAAAAACAAATAAAATGTTAAAACCAATAATTTTCGGTGTAGCAAGATTTTAGTGTAAAAAAAACATTTAAACTAATAAAACTAGGGTTTAGGCGACATAAATATAAATCCATCATTAACTGACTCAAAATCAAAAGAGAGGTATATTTGAGTGTAAAAATTAACTTCTTTCCTTATGTCATATCATATATAAACAAATATATATATATATATATATATATATATATTAAAATAAGGAACCGGATCTAGGGTTTTATGACTTTTATCTATGTTTCTACTGTTGCTAGTGATAGTACATACGTCCTCTGCAAAATCTTGCAGACGTATTTAATTTGCTTAAAAAAATCAAGACTTTAAATATCTCTCCTCGTACATTAGATTTTAGTACTATAATTAGGTGTATTGAAAATGATTCAACAGCGTTTTTGTATCTAGTATATGACTACTAATGGCGCCTTAATAATGAGTAATATAACTAGTCAAAATTAACCCAAATGAGGGAAAACAAATTAATCTAAGCAAGCAGTCTTACTTTTATATATATATATATATATTCATCAGCTTATAGGGCTGGGCATGAATACTCGTTACTTACCTTATATCCGCTACTTGAACCGTACTCGCCTTGTTTTTTCAAATACTTGTCGTTGCCAAGTCAAATATCAAATCGTTGAGTTTTGCTACTTACAAGTACAAGACAAATAATAAGTATCACAAAAAAGTTACGACTCGCCTTGATATTACTCGTTACTTGTTTATGACTAAAAATGATAACTAAACCATAAAAACCAAAGCCCTAAATAAATATTTCTTTGTTGTAAGAAGTAAACAATACTTTCTTATTGAATTCCATCTTTCTTTTTTTTATATTAGGGCAAATATTTTATTTAAAATACGTCTCGTGTTTTTACCAAGTCAAGTAAATAAAACAAACTTTTATAACCTTATCTCGTAAAATATTATCTATCAAGTAATTTTTAGAAACTTGAAAATATATCCAAGTAATTAATAAATATTTGTAAGTAACAAGTAATCGAACAAGACAACTAACTTGCAAGTAACATATTTTTGGATAAGTACTCGAAATAACAAATACTCGTTTCTGATAAGTCAAGTATAAGTCGAAAAATTCATTACTCGTTCAAAGCAAACCAAGAAATATACGTAAAAAAGCAAGTATCCGCCTTGCGTCCACCAGCTTCTACATCGTAATATTTAGACCCAAAAAGAAAAAAAAAAAAGCTTCTACATCGTACATACATTAATCAATACACATGACATGATGCAAAAGACAAAAGTGAGATCAATGATTAAGATATTAAAATATTGAATTTTAGATAATACATGGTGTGAATATGATTAGATTCGTTCAAGTTTGATGCCAGCAATCCTTGACTTGCCCACATGTTACAAATTTAAGAATTGTCGTCCTTTTCTGATCTTTGATCGGATTTTTTTTTTTCAGAAAAATTTCACGCAAATTTTCCTGCAGAACTGAGAATATAACTTGTCATGTTTCACAACCTTTTTATTCATCGTGAAACTTCATTCAATAATAACTATAAAATAAATACAGAACTCGACAACACGTTAATTAGCAGTCGAGAAACAACCAAATCATTGGATCTTTTTTTTTGACGAAAAAAGGTTAAACCCGGGTCTATTAAAAACACAGACCTAATTCCCGGGTGGGAGGTGCAACCCACGGATGGATCCTCTCCCGGGTATTTAAATGGGCCGTAAACATGGACCCATATCCGCGTGGCCACATGTGGAGCTAATAATTTCGCACTAAAGGGGAATCGATCCCTGACCTGGACCAACAGGGCAACTATTCCTCTAGTGGAAACCACTAGACCACCACGATGTGGTTAAATCATTGGATCTTCTTAAGACAAATCCAACTATACATAGATTGGATTCAAAAAGCAGAAAGTGATTCCAGTGAGGATCTTTGATTTGCCACTTTTATATTTTAAGGTTAAGAAAGTTTTGCACACTGCATTACAAGCTTACTATTTCTGGGTGATGAGAGGGTTTACATATATACTAGTATACTTTTTAACACTCTCTCCATAGACAAATGATTGATGTTTTAAGAATTTTTTTTTGTATACAAAAAATTGATGTTCTAGTTTTAATTAATGCATTTCGCTATAAAACTAAAACATAAATTAAAATCTAAAATAAGATTGGTAGAACTTTATTAGGATGCAAATAAGACTAACAAAAACTAATAAATCAAGTATTTAAATTTTATTAAATAAAAATATGTATTTAATTTTTATTAATAAGATGGCCTAAATATAAACATAAATTCATGAAATTGAAGATGAGATGTATTATATACATGTGATTTTTTCCCTAAGAGATCAAGGCATATCTATATTTTGATTGAAAGTACATTATCATTCGGTAACAAAAAAATGAAGATATTGGTTTTTGGTGATATATGTTATGCTTTCTGAAATCCAAGATAATTCTATAAATAAAATTTACTTCTCCATTCAACTTTTCTTTTGGTTATATTTCCTTCCTCATTTACTCTTCCATCTTTGACGCTCTCTTCTACGCGATTATATCAGTTCTTATTGGCTAAATAATTTAACATGGACCAATTACTAATCTAATTTGAAAGGGTCCATCAGCATAATTTTTATTTTTGGAGTTATATAGGCACACCTTATTGTTGAAATTTGAGATAGGACAATAATATGTGGGTTTTAGCATGTATTACCTATTAAAAGAAAATTGAATTGAGAAGTGGGGTTTGAGTTAAATCAAAATTAAAAATGGTATTTATAAATGTTCAAAAAGAGAAACTTGAAAAGATAGTGAAGAAAGAAGGAGCTCTAGAATGGATTCCATCTTTTGTGCGTGCACTGCCCCACAGGGAAATTGGACGTGGACAAGTGATAAATCATACGTCTCTTTCAGTGACAATTTTTTTTTTTTTTTTGCATTCTACTTCCACACACATATTAGCTTACGACAGTTTTATTTGATTAAAGTTTCCTCCTAGTATTTCGAACTAATATATCCATAGATTGAGGTGATATTTTTCTCTAACTACAGATTTCAACAATAGTCAAAATAATAAGCCAATAGTCAAAACATTAATAAGAGTCTCTAGTTTGAATTCTTATTTTTTACACCCTACGCTAGCTAGTTCTAAAATCTACAGTTGCCATATGTTTTTTATCAATGATGATATCTCATTTTATTAGTACGTACTTTGTAATAAAAACAGTTGATTAAGATGCACAATAAAAATGTATCTTCCAGTTTCTATGTATCCATTTTCATCAATAGCAAGTCTCATCATTGGATTGTGACGCAAATGTAAAATACTTCCATATTTTTGGCCTGAAACATCCAGAGATGTAGTGAAAGATTTCACATTAGTAAATGAAAATAGAAGATTAGCTGTACATCCTGGGGTAATTGTGGACTAGAAATTCTGCATCCACATAAAGGTGATTGAAATTATATTTATTGAGAAAAAAGAGTTTGGGACAATGACTGTGAGAGATGGGACGAATGCCCAAAAAGGTAAGAAGGCTAATAAGACATTAGGGTTTAGTCAGGTTTCCATGCTCGTATAACTTCATTACTCCCTCTCTTTAATTAAAGCTTGCCTTTTTACCCTCTAGCTATCTATCTATTTATTACCACACCCATTATTCATGCATCCACTACTTTATACTTAATATATAACCATTTTCATATATGCCCTCTTTTCTTGTCGTCTACCAAATTTTCTTATGCCTAATTTTAGCATGGCTTATTCTATTCGATATTTACAGATGACTAATTTGCTTCGGCTTATGAAGGGATTGGCGCTTAGATTTTAAAGTTAATGGCTGAATCCTTTAGAACTTTTACATTATAGTACTATTATAGCTTAGAGGAGAATAATTTGATGTAGTCTATTACAAAAGTAACTGACCATTTAGGTATATAGATAAATGAACATAAATCATAACAGCCTATATAAATTGAGCGTGGAGAACATGATCATGAGTACATTTGCATGTTGTATACGGGGTAGTTAGTTGTGCATTTAACTACAATGTATGACCAAATAATAATCGGTTCAACACCGATGCATCTATAAAAATTATTTACAAACAAATTTGATGTATAGATGTACAACGGCAACAGTCAGCTAAATAAAAAAACTTCATATGAAACTACATGCAACTTTTGGTTTAATGTGTTATGTGTGTATAATAAGTTACCGTATTACATAAAAGTTTATAGCTAAGTGGAAGCTATATTTTACAATTTCTTTCGAAATTCTTTCCTAATTAGAAAAAGAAGGAATTATAAAAGTAAGTTTTAAAAGCAAAGTCAAAAGGAAAGTCTACCAAACCCACTTGAGTTTGAAAGAAACACACAAAGCTAAGAAGCATCACAGTTCACATCACACATAGAGAGCTCTCTACTCATTCTACTCTTCCTTATCCGGAAACCCTATCGAGCTTTCTGATTTGACTTGTCTTTATTATTGCCTTGATTATTAGTTATTGTTCCTAATCACTTTCCCTTATGTGTTTTCAATTTAGACAACATATCATTACTTGATCTTTCTCGTACCACTTGTGAAAATGTTCTTAATACATACTCATCTTTATCTTCAGCCTCCATTTTCGTTTTACTTTATATCTGTTTCGTTATTGGAATATATTTTGATTCTGTTTTTTTAAAGGCTTTTATTTAAAATATTTTTGTTTTTAGTACAGCTGGATGGAATTAAAAAGAAAAGAAAAACAGAAAAATACACAAAGGCAAAACCTTAGATAACCGGGTTTGGTACGATTCTCTAAACCAAGTAGATAACGGAATAACATGAGTCGAAGAAGCTCGCCGGAGCCTACCGCCAGAGACATTCGCCATGTCAGCTAAAACCATCGTCCACCGGAAAAACTGAAAGACCTTGAACTAGAAAGAGAAGCAATTTTCGACGAAGAACTCAACTGAACCAGCTGAGCTAAGGTGGCACAAAATAACCAAGCCAAAACGCCGACGACGAGGACACAAGATCAGATGAACGCGAGTTTAAATGGTTAAACTCAATTATTTACGACAAAAAAAAGAGAGGGGTTTGAAATGGTTATATCACATGATTATTGGACAGCCCATATTTTTTTAAATTTACGTTAAATTGATTTTGAGAAAATAATTCACCCTAAGTTTATTCTGAATCTTAATTTTCCAACAAAATTCCAAAATCGTACATTTGCAAATTTATGAACACTAGGTGTTTTGACAACATGCCGGCATAATCTTTTTATGAATACTTATTAATTTATGTTTTCTTAATCTAAAACCCGCATAATACGTTATTATTTATGTTTTCAAATAGTTAAATCAAACACCAAAATGTTTATATATGTCAAATATTTTTCATCAAAATATATCTCTATAATATTATTTGAGAAATCAGTTTCTTATGTGTAATGCTCACGTTAATTCTCTAACCTTAATGAATTAATACTATTTTTTAATTGCCATTATCAAAAATTTCTATTTTAGTTTTTATGAATATTTTTTTTAAATAAAAAGGGAAAATATCTATAAACTAATTTTATTTTCGTTTTTATGTATATATATATAATCATATCAATATCATAAAGAAATTTAGTATCAAAAAGAAATTTAGTATCAAAAAAGAAATATCTTAAAAGTAAAAATACATAGTGATTTGTTATATTTAAAACATGTAATTTGAAAATAAAAAAAATAATTTTATATAAATCTCAATTTCATAAACTATTTTACTAATTGCCATTACTAATATTATCTATTTATATTTCCGTTTTTCTTAATATTTTTTATAAAATCATATAACATATAGGAATTTAGTTTCAAAAATAATCTTAAAAACAAAATATATGGTGATTTTTGATATTTAAAACATATTATTTAAAAAAATGAATTTCCTTTTATACAAATCTCACTTTCATAAAAGATTTCTGGATACTTTTTGTTTAGGAACGTTTTTCTAAGATTGTTAATAACGTTAGTTAAATATTTTTTATTTAAAATATAATAATTATTTTTCATAAGAAAAAGTAAATTTAGTTACTAAATCAATATTTAATTTAATATACTAAAGAAAGTTCTTTTCTCTTAATTATACATTTTCTTAAATAATATTTATTTTTTGGATAGTTATTCAATCTCTTATTTTAAACAAATTCTCTCACATTTTTATACAATTTTTCTTTTCTTTATTATATATTCTCAAGTTTAATACTACGTGAATGTTTCAATATATATAAAAATAAACAAGTAATATTATCTCAAATCCAATTCCATTAGCAAATTGTTTTCCTATGAATGTGATATTTAGTAAAAGTAATTAGGTTACTACTAAGTTCTAAAACTCTAATGATCAACGCACTACAAGAAAACATGGGGATTCTGATGGCCGAAATCGTCGGAAATTCGTCGGAATCGGTCTATTCCGACGAATTTCCGACGAACCCGTCCGTCGGTATCGTTTCGTCGGAAAAAAAAAATTCGTCGGAATTTCGTCAGAAATTCCGACGACTTTCTGACGAATACCGAGAAACGTCATTCTGACGAACTTCCGACGATATTACGATGCGGCTACACGAGACCAGAGTTCATCGGAAAACTACAATTCCGACGAACGTGGTTCCTCGGTTTATTCCGACGAACTTTGGGCGTCGGAATTTACCGACGGACATCGGTCGTCGGAATATACCGACGAACCACGTTCGTCGGTATATTCCGACGGAAATGAGTTTGTCGGTAAATTCCGACGGATATATGTCCGTCGGTATATTCCGACGACCGTTGTCCGTCGGTATATACCCTTTTTTTTT
>NC_027753.1:33932501-33953992 GCF_000695525.1 Brassica oleracea var. oleracea
CGTCGGAATTCGGAGTGTTTTCTTGTGGTGACGTGGTTTTAAAAGATTTCAATTTGATTCACTTATACAACTTCTGATAAACACTTCAAATTTTTCTCATAAATTTAAGCCAAAACAAAATATATCAATTATTAAATACATATTTAGAAATTTGAGAAAATAAAATTAATTATATATAATCTGAATTAGTATAATTAAAATTCAATTGGAAAATATATACAATTCAACATACCAAAAATAACTTAACCGATCAAAATTATTATACTCAAAAATCAAATATTTAATTAAGATAACAAAATAAAGTAATTTAAAAAATTATTATATTTGTATTTCTAATATATAAACTACAAAATAAGTTAAACTTATCAATAAATAGAAATAAAAATTTAACTAATTACAATGATTTTATTATTTTGTAAATGTTTGTATCCGAGCATGAGCACAGGAAAATCACCTAATACTTATTATTGTGTTAAATTTCTCAAAACACTCATATCTTAAAAATAGTTTAGAAAATATCTTTATATAAGTGTTTTTTCTTGACTAATATTTAATTATAAATTGTGATGTATCTTAATTTTTTTTTTAACTTTTATATAAAAATATTGTTTTCAGATAGCAAAACAATATATATATGAATTATCTTATTTTTGTAATATATTTTTGATAATTTTATTATATTTTTTAATATTTAAGATTTAATATAATATAAAATTTTAATATTATTATAATAAAATTCGTTTTCGATTATATATAAAATTTATTAAGGGCAATTTTAAATTAATAAATTAGTGAATCAGTTAGAAACTAATAATAAATCAATAACCTAGGTAAAAGTATAAAACCTAATAAGAATATGAAAAGTAATAAAAATTCACTAAATATTTAATATAACATATAAATTTAATATTATTAAATTGAAATTTGTTTTTTAATTATATATATGATTCATTAAAGGTATTTTAAAATTAATAAATTAGTGACTCAACTAAAAACTAATAATAAATCAAGGATTTAACTAAAACCTAATAAAAATATGATAAATAAATAAAATTATTTAAAATTATAGATAACACGAAAAATTAGCAATTTTATTTTTTAAATAATAGTATAGATTTTTGCTCACTTGTGTTTGAGTTTCCTGTGGGCCGAGTAATATTAAAACTCTTGTATTATGCATTTGGGCTTTAAATCTAACGGGTATTGATCATCGGGTTGACCAAAAAAAACACCGAATCAGAATTAAATAGATTTTAAACCAATACAACTGTAAGTTGGTTAACGAATAATATTAAACTTAAACTAAACCTATTATTATAGTATAAAGTAAGATACGTGATGACGTTTTGGCACTTTCAGCAAAGAAGGCTTGCCGTTTTATCAAAGCACTAAACCCCCTGAACCTCATCCTCTCGCAGCTACCTCCCCGCTCGTAAGTCCTCCTCTTTCAGGTTTGAGCGAGAGCTTAAACCCCAAATCTCCAATCAAAATTCGCTCTTTTGGGTTTCACGCTTCTTCAGACTGTATGGGTTGCAGAGTTTAGTCTCAGTACAAGTTCGTTTAATTTCTGAAAGAGCTCTTCATGACGTCTCTCTCCTTCACTCAGTTCCTACCATTCCCCAGGTCTCTATCTAATATTTTTGGAGTTTTCTTACATGGGTTTTTATCGATTAGCTGCAGAACTACTTGTGTTATGTTCTTTGTGCCCAGAAATGTGATAAAGTTTTGTGCTTTATGGTTTTGCTCATAGTCGTGCTTGATTCTCGCAGATACAATGCAGATGTTGTTCCTTGTCTCCAGTCACTAGGCTTTGTGAAGTTTAGAGGTGAGAGATTGAACGGGAAACAAGGCTTTTTAGTGGTTGCTGGTAGGAGAAAGTTATCAGAGTCTGCACCTCTTGATGAAGACGACGGTGGAAACGGCGCTGTTGGGGGAAAGAAACCAACCAAAGCTCCTAAGAGGAGGGGTGCGAGAACAACGAAGAAGAAGGTTGTAGCAAAAAAGGATGAACCTTTAGAAGAAAGCTCTCAGCTTTTGGTAGCTAGTGATGATGTTTCAGACAACGAAAGCGACACAAAGACAGAGCCACGGAGAGCTAGAAAGAAAGGTAATGTCTTTTTATCATTTTTCTCAGTTTGATGATTTGCTCAAAAGTTGATTTCAATGAGTGACTGTTTACAGCTTCACCAGCAGCAGCTTCTTCTGATGTGGAGGAAGCAAAAACCGAGAAGAAAGTGAGACGAAAGAGGACTACTAAGAAAGATAAACAAGTAGAGGAAGGTTTAGTTACATATGATGAGGCTAGTGATGTCGATGAACCTTTGACCGTTGAAGCCACTGATGCTGACAGTGAAGGAGAAGAGATTGATCTAAGCAAACACGAAAGCGAAGATATAAGTCACACGTACGGATGGCCTCCTCTAGTGTGTTGCTTTGGATCTGCACAACATGCTTTTGTGCCATCAGGGAGACCAGCGAACAGGCTTTTAGACTACGAACGACAAGAAAGGATGAAAGACGCTGTGTGGGCTCCGGAGAAGTATATCAGAGCTCCTGGAGGATGTGCAGGAGGTGTTGCTATCGCTCTTGCAAGCTTGGGTGGTAAGGTTGCTTTTATGGGCAAACTTGGAGACGATGACTTTGGTCAAGCCATGTTGTATTATCTGAATGTGTGCCAAGTCCAAACAAGATCGGTGAAGATTGATAGTAAAAGGGTCACCGCGTGTTCTACTATGAAGATTAGCAAGAGAGGTCGCTTGAAATCGACTTGTGTCAAACCATGTGCTGAGGATTCTCTTTCAAAATCTGAAATCAACGTTGATGTCCTCAAAGAGGTAACACTATTGAGCATTGAGTTATTTATTTTAACTCATTTTTGTTTACCTCTTAACTCTGGCGCAGGCGAAGATGTTCTACTTCACTACGCACTCTCTGCAGGATAAGAAGATGATGTCAACTACATTACAAGCCATCAAGATATCAAAGCAACTAGGGAATGTTATTTTCTATGACTTGAACCTTCCCTTGCCTCTATGGCAATCTCGGGAAGAAACCAAGAGTCTCATACAAGAAGTGTGGGATCTTGCGGACGTCATTGAAGTCACTAAACAGGAGCTTGAGTTCCTATGCGGAATAGAGCCAACTGAAGAGTTCTATACTAAAAACAATGACAGCAGTAAGTTTGTCCACTACGAGCCGGAAACAGTGGAGCCGCTTTGGCATGAGAATCTCAAGGTTTTGTTTGTGACCAATGGCACTTCTAAGATTCATTACTATACCAAAGAGCACAATGGTGCTGTTCTTGGGATGGAGGATGTTCCCATCACTCCTTTCACGAGGGATATGTCGGCATCTGGAGATGGCATTGTTGCAGGTACTTTTGACTTTACTTTGTTTTTTATAAGTATTGGATAGTTATGTTGAGGATTAACTGAACTACACTCTGTTTCAGGTCTGATAAGAATGCTTACGGTTCAGCCAGATCTTATGAATGATAAAGGGTACTTGGAGCGGACAGCAAGATATGCAATTGAGTGTGGAGTTGTTGATCAATGGTTGCTGGCACAAACTCGAGGATATCCTCCAAAGGATGATATGGAAGAAGAAGATGAGGATGATGAAGACGACGAAATGGAATTAGATCCAAATGGTATAAGATCGATAACAGAGAGGGAATACCGAACCTCAAAGCCTTATGATGAACCAGATGGTCCATACGTTATGAAACCAGAAGAGGAAAGGGAGTACCGGAAGCTAGAGCTTGTTGGTTCAGTGGGTGAAGATGATGATAGTTCTTGATACTAAAAAGTTTTGATTCTTTTTTTTTTGTTTGTTAGTTCTTTTCCTTGTTCACATCTTAGAACATTTCAGTAGTGCGTAAACTTTCATATGTTTAAATATTTCACTCACCATTTCAAGTAGTACAAAATCAACTATATAAAGCATAATGATGAACGCAACCTAAAGGGTTTGGTAGTGTGAGATTAGAGTAGTAATGTCATTGGGATAGATAAGTTATGGGATTGCACCAATGTGAACCCCTAAGTGACAATAAACTTTCTTTTCTAGCAACTCTACTACGTCCTGGTAGAGAACTTCCTGCGAACTGAGGAAGGCAGTTTGAATCTCAGGTCCTTTTGTTTCCGGCTCAACGGTCTGCCTTTGCTTGCAGGATCTCTGTGTTTCCTCACATCTGCTATTTTCCAGATACAGATCTCTGATTCTGCAACTACAGACTCCAAAAAGAACACTGCACTCTTTACTGCTTTCCTTGAGTTTGTTTCCTCGTTGACGCTTACTGTATCGGCATTTCCTTGAATCGATGCAAGTCCTCTGTAACTTGCAGCAGCCTCTCTGGCCCTGGAGATGATACCTTTCACGGTGAAAAAGAAGAATATGCATTTCATTTCCGTAGCAAATTTGCAAAGAGGATACAAAACTGTTTGTTTTACAGAGGTAAAAGATAGAGAGAAAAAAGAGTTCAGGAAAACTACTTATTGAGACAACCTAAATACAAACAGTACGCAGCAAATATAAACATTAGAGGCGGAGAATTGTGCGAAGAGTATCGCACAGATTCTGAATAGTTTGTTGCTCTTGCGTTGCTTGCATTTCCTGGAGCGGCATCTCCTCGTAACACCTGCGGATCCAAAATTTCACAAAATGGGTTTCTAAACTTACAGGCTGACGTAAACAAAACACCCATCAAGACCAGTGGGCTATATACGTACGCTCTGTGGTAGGCTAATACTTGTGCCAGATTCATCAGTGGAGGGCTTGACGTCAGTCTCTGGTATACACTTGGAGGAAGAGGCATCTGCATTCCATTTCATAGTCCCATGTTATGTTGTTATATAGAACTCAAGGGAAAGGGAGGAGATATAAGTTTGACCTCGTTTTGTCCTCTTCTTCCCTTTTTAGATTGGGGATCGGAAGTGAAGAGCTCCTGAAGCGCTTCAACAGCTACAGTTCCATTCCCATCCTGTTGCATGCCTCCGATCATGTTCTCTGACAAGAGTGCAATTGGGGATATATCTGTTGCTCTCAAGAATGGTATGGGTACAGTGTTTCCAGCTGCGTAGATTGACCACAACTGCTATGTGCCAAATTTTATCAGGAAACGAAACAGATATAACCATACAAAAAGGCATTTGACTACACTGTAGCAAAAAAGAATTTAGAGAACAAAGCTAACTGACCTTATCTTGCAAAGCAAAAGCTTTCTTGCCAACAGTTTCACTCTTCAAGGTACCGCCACTTGCTTCACTGCCACCTTCGGTCTGCGTTCGAGATATGCTATTCAGCTTCGTTTTATGCTCAAGAGATATCGAAACTGATGGTGGAGTTCCCCGCACGCTTTGTGAGGTTGATTCGTCAACTGGAACGTCGGCAGCAGAACGATTATTCTTGTCATGGATCCTAGCCACCAGTATCAAGTACATCATCAGATACTGATCTCTATATTAAACAGGATGACACCAAAAGAAATATAATCGCATGTTTGTTATCAAGTGGACATGTTCCCGGAAAAAAAAAACCAAAAGGGTTTCAAAGATTAAATACCAGGAGCCAGCTACTTGATCTCCTGAGAATCCGACAGAAACGCCATCAACCTGAGAAGCTGAAGATTCTTTCTCTTTGGCAAGTTGAGCCCCTGCGTAACTCTCTTCTGTCTCATCCTCACCATGAACGATCATAGTTCCAAAATCACCACCTGAAAACATGAGCCAATGCAAAACTAGAGTTGATGCGTTTGGAAAACCATGATGAAAGAAAATTCACAACAGCGATCCAATCGTGTGCCAACAAAGCTGCTGAAGAAATCATCAAAACATCACCCGCAAAAGTTTACTATACATCGGCAAGAAAATGCACTCGACAATTCTCATGATGGCCAGGAAATGCAAATTGTCAACTTGTAAATTACTACGTAACAGTCTGTAAGTACTTGCCTTCTCCAGTGCTTGTTGGAGGTGCTTGGGTGGTATTTTGATATCCATTATTAGGAGGTTTATACGGAACAGTAATTCCCATCTCGTCACTTGATTTTGGGCCCAGTGTTGACTGTAACAAAATTTACAATATAACTTAAGACAACTATAACTTGCAAAGATATTAGGTAAGAAGAGGGGTAGACTAAGACTGTTTACATACAGTGTCCTCTGAAGAAGCGACGACATTTTGCGCTTGCAGAGCCATTGAAGCTCTAATTTGTCTAGACTTCTCAATCTTTGGCGACATTGCAGAAGCCCCCATTTTACATCTCTGAACAAATTTGTGCTGAATTTTAAACAAAAAAAATGAACGGCATCAGAATAACAGAGAGATCTTAAACACTAAATAGCATAGCTGTGAAAGTGGTGGTAATTCTGACAACTCAAGTTGAAGATATCCTGATAATGAAAAGAAAGAGTCACACACTCACACTTAGCTGAAAAGATAGAAAACGAGAGCATAGAGATACACATACTAACAATCTCTGGCGTAAAGCAAAAGATTATCATAGTTCACCTTAAGCATCTCATCTGCAGTTGGGCGAAGGCGTGGTTCCTTGGTGAGGCACTTTGCAACAAAATCATGAAAGACCAGTGACCTGCAGAGGGTAGCAACTAAAATTTGAATGCATCAATGCAACATAAGATACTGCAAAGATCTCCCTTTAAAGGGAATTGCTTGGATGACGTAGAAAATTCTCTTCTGCCTTACGAACCAACGTGACAATTCTCAAGAGGTTGAAGACGTACCATTTTTCTTTATCTTCAAGCATTGGAGCTGGCTCGATCGATATCATGAACAAAACCTAGCAAAAACGGATGCCTGAAATGAGATAAAAGGGTTCACAGAAGAACCAGAAGAACTTTATGAACCACCAAGTAAGCAAACAAACGAAAATTTCACTCTTTTACCTAACTCACTACTAATCAACCAAGAGAAGACCTTAAAGAGCATTTCAAGGCCTCCATTTTCTAACCTAACAACTCTTATGTTTATGAAAAGTTCTTACAAGGTTTATAGAGAATTCCATTTTAATACAGGAAAAACTTTACTCTACCAAGCTGCTTGGCATTGGATTAATAACAGACCAGCTCAAATCGTTTAAAACTAGAGTTAATGAACGGTCTGAGCCAACCACATTTATAGAAACCCTTGAAACGAAGCCAAACTCGACCGATGTTCAAGGAATTGTTATAGGTTTGGCCTAAGTCCAGATTCGCTTCATTCCAATTTTCCACAAAAAAAAAATTCATAACCAGAAGAAACGAAAAAAAAAGCAGGACTGCAAAGCATCTGATCGCTTGGAAACATAATAACAAAAGCAAGATGGCTTATTATACCAACCCTCATCGGATGAACTGCAGATCTTGGAGGAAGCCCCTGTACAGCAGCACAACTAAACGTCAGAAGGCAGCCACAGGAAGATTAAGAATAAATATGGAAGAAACGAGTGAAGTGACGAGTGGTCAAGTGTGTCATGAAAGTGTAGAACAATTTTCTTCATTTTCCCTTAAAATGTCAGGTGAGAGACTAAATGTCAGGTGAGAGACTCAGTACAGTTAAACTACCAACTACAACACAATTTTAGTCCTGAAAGAGGTAATGTCAAATTACCTCTGCCATCTCAATTGCTGAAACACCAAGGGCCCATACATCCACCTGTACTGAAGAGTCCAAGTGTCATCAAGGAGAAAAAAATCATTGATTCTACTCTCTAGATACTTGTGCAGCTATAGTTTCTAACTGGCTATACATCAGCCGCAAACTTCTCAATAAATAGGATCCGGTAGAGCTGGTTTGCACAACCATATTTGGTAAAACGGTAATTACTTTCTTCTAGAGATATAATACTAGGTTAGTGGACGTGAAGCTTGAACTTCAGAATTCAGATATGGAAGGAACCATTGCATCAGTCCTATAATCTGAAGTTGTGTACATTGATCGAAATTTTTTTATGGAGTTTAGCAGACAAAATTATTTTCAAATAGGAAGCATACCTTCCCATCATAACGGTTTTCCTGAATAACCTCAGGGGCCATCCAATGCGGAGTCCCAATGAACTTCAAACAAGACAAAACATTAACGAATCCACCATCAGGCACAAAACATCTTCAGGGTAAATTATTTTCCAATTAATCAAAGGCAACTTGATGAATTAACCATAGCAAACTTTATTCATTAGGTATTTACCGTGTTTCGCTTAGACATAGTCCGCGTAAGTTGAGCCGCAACCCCAAAATCACCTGTAAAGAACAAGGAATTAAACTTTAGAATCAGTCTGCCGCTGTAAAGCAATAAAAATAATAATTCATTAACAACTGATAGGGCCGAGCAAGATTTCAAGCTTAAACGCATAAAAGCCAGCATGTGCAATAGAAACAACATATGTAAACGCCACTCTTCATGTAGGTGGATAATTCCCCAAGCTAACTTACCTAATTTGACCTCTCCTTGTTCGGTCAACAAGATATTTCCACCCTTAATATCTCTATGGACTTTGAATATTGAGTGCAAGTAAGCAAGGCCCTACATATAAGACGTAGATATAAACAGAAGTATTAGGGCCTGCCGCCTGTCACAAGTTGAAACAGATGTGTTCAAGCATCGAAGACGCCAGCATCAAATAAAAGAAACGATAAACCAGCTTTCCTCTTTATGCTTCTATCTATCCTATAAAAAGAAAATAAAAAAAAGTGATACCTTCAACGCCTCTCGACAAATATATGCAATCTGATACTCCTCCAATGGCTCCTCAGTAACATTCATCAAATCAGTAACGCTTCCACCTCCACAATACTCCATCACTATCTGCCAGACGACACAAATTAGTGACTAGAGAGACTGTATTCTCAAAAAAAGAACACATAAACAATAGCATATATAGTAAAAACTAACTGATGCCAAACAGTAAGAGCTTCTCTATCAAGCAAGAGCTACTAATTCTATGGCACAGATGCTCACCCAAAGATAATCATCTCCTTGGAAACTCCCAAGGTAGCGGACAACATTCGGATGATTACACTGCTGCAGCATCTCAATTTCACCACGGATCTCTTCATACCCCTCCTCCTGTTAAAAAATAAGAAACATGAATCACACTGAATGCTTTAGCACTCTAACTTAGGCCAAAGGACAAAGCTTTCGATACCCCTTCGGTAAGTGATATGACTTTAATAGCAACAATCTCAGACGTTTTCAAATCCCTAGCCTTGTAGACAGATCCATATGATCCTTTCCCTGCCAACACACAGATCTCCAGTTTTCAATGGCTGAGAGATCATATAATTGAAGCTTTGAGAATAGTAATGTTACCAAGTTCATTGAGGAACTCGTATTTGGTGGTGGGATCTTCTCTAACGCAATCGGGAAGAGACGTGGTGGACATCTTACTGCTCTGCTTCTGCTTCTGCTGCTGCAACGAAGGGGTGGATTTACGGTTGTTCTTGCCACCGAAACTCGATTCCTGCATACTCGCCACAGCTCTTCCCATTGTTGACAGATCCGTCTCCTTCTCCTTCTCCTTTCCTTTTTTAGACGAACAAGGCTTCACCACAACGAAGGTACCGTACTCTTCTCCCTCGTCGGAAGATTCTTCGTCTGCTGGATTGACGACTGGCACTCGCGGACTGTTCTTGCTGTCCTTCTTCACAATCACCGTGCCGAAACCTCCGTCGCCGTCGTACGACGCGCCGCCGCCTCCGAAGTCCTTGGGGAGACGCTTGAGAAGAGGAGGGAGCATGGAGTCTTCGTCGCTGTCGCTCTTGTAGACCATTGTTGCGTATAAATCGACAGTTTCGTCTTCATCGGGTTTGTCTGGATCTCGGCCTTGATCGGAATCGGAGTCGGAGTGAACTACGAAAGTGGAGTAGAGGTCGGGTGTAGGATCCGGTTTCCGGCTCCGACGAGATCTCGGCGAGTTGTGAGCCATCGTTGGGCTCTACAGTGGTCGCCGGAGAGCATTCCTCTGTTTATCGAGCAAAAAACACGATCTCTATTTTTTACTCCAATTTAGAGCATCTCCGTATTTGCCCCACATAAAATCACTACGACCTTACTCGTAAAAAAAGATATTTTGAGAAAAAAATAGCATTTCTCTATAATAAAGGCATACTTTTTTATTTACAAAATGATTTTTTAATTTTTTACTTTAACAATTATAACCAAAATAAATATTTGTTAGTGAAAATTTACTGTTTATATAAATATATAATCATATTTTTTATTTACATAATAGTTTCTATAAAAATATTCAGTGTAATTTTATGAATGTTACACTAAATTAGATTGGTTTTTAATTTTTACAAATAAAAGATACTATTGTAAAATTAGAAAATAATATATCAAGAATATTTTTTTTAGAGAAAAAAATAGATGAATACATTGGAGACAAACTCATCTCTATTATAGAGTTTCCCTATTTTTTTTTAAAAAAATAGAGAAATACATTGGAGATGGTCTAAATATCTCATGGGTTGGAGATGCTATTAGAGCGCAGCTAGTAATCAAATTAATCTGGGAGAAAAACTTAATTTCTAAAAATAAAAATTCTAAACTGGGAGAAACTTTATTATGTCTTATTATTAATTTTGTGAAGAGAGTCTACCTAGAGACCACCGCTAATGGTGCTCTTATATACTTGCATTCGTATAACTTATTGTCCGACAAAAAAATATAGAATTGATTACAACCCCTATTCGAAAACGCGCTAGACGCTAGTCAGGCGGTCGAGTTGGACCTAACGTATAGAGAGAAAATCGACTAAGCGGAAATTATGTGGGACAAAAAATTTAGATTGTTTAATATGTTATAAAACATGTTAATCTTTAATTGTGTATAACATTAATACATTTCCATGTTTAGAACTGTATAAACACACAAATAGAATATACAAACTTAATATAGTGTAATTTCATCAAAATTATGAATATAAATTATATTTATCAAATTTTAAATCAAATAAATAGATAAAAAATGTTATTAAAAAAATAATTAAAAAAAAATAGATTAGACGGCCGCCTAGGCGGTTAGGCGGTCATCTAAGCGGACAAAAATCGGACAACCAATTTTTTAGACCGATTTGGTATAAATCGAGGCGGATGAGTGATGCCTAGCGACTAGAAGACCGCCTAAGCGGCTAGACGCCCGATTTTTAAAACAAAGATTACAACAACTAATAAGTAAATAACTAAACTAGAAACATATACTTTTTTCGTAAAAGTTCTCACAAGGTTGTTGGAAGTTTCTTCCAATGTAAAAACATACAAAATGTGTCCTACAACATAATCAACTCTTATAAGTATAGTATTTTTTTTCATCTTTTTTTTATTATTGATTTGCATTAATTAGTTGATTTGATGTTAGTCACTTATTTTTTGTAAAAATATGAAGCATGAAAAGAATATTCATGTTACTATTGATGAAATTTTTTTTGTTAATTTTCTATCTAATCTCAAAGACATTTTTTTATTCCCGAGTAGTTTTACTATCAGTGACTAAACCACGTAATATGCTTTTAAGATAAATTTCTATAGAACAACTAAAATCATTCATTGTCATTAATTATTTTCCTAAAGAGTTGAGAAATAATTATTTCAAATAATTTAAAGAAGTATTAGGACGAGTATGAAAAAGAAGTCTTAGTCGTTGAGTTTTCTATATATATCATATTGTGTTTTTAATTGATGTGTCTTATTTATGCTTAATTTCTTTGTTCATCAGTTCATCAGTTACTCGTTCTAATGTTTTATGTTTTAGATATTATTGGTGATGTTGTGAATGTTGGATCTTTAGAAAATCTTATGGCAAACCGAAAATCTTTAACTAAGTTATAATTTACCTATTCGTGAAAAAATGTAGATTTTATTCAGCATTTAATTTTATACTATTTTATTTTTATGACAAGATACTAATTTTAACTTTTAATATTTAGTGATAAACGTTTAACATATACGATATGGTCTGAATATGCAAAATAAGTATCATTTGTTTAAATCTAATGAGGCATTATGTTTTGTAGGTGTTACTCGGTTTGTCTGTGTACGGGAATACAAAAAAGGTCTTAAATATATAATGTTAATTGACTTTTGTTATTTTAGTGACGCTTCAAGAAATGTGATTGTTTCTAACTAGTTGTTTTACCCGCACATGCGGGCATAATCTTCTAATTAGTTTTTGTCTTACTAATTTAAAACCAACATAATAAGTTTTTTTTTTAAGTTTTCAAATAGTTAAATCAAACATCAAAATATTGATATATGCTAAATATTTTTTCATAGATCAAACATCAAAATATATGTTAAAAAAAATACTCATATCTTAGAAATAGTTTAGAAAATATCTTTATTTTCTCTTGACTAATACTGCATTTTAATTATAAATTACTTGGTATCTTAATTTTTTAACTGTTATACTAAAAATATTGTTTCCAGATAGCAACACAATATATATATATATATATATAACTTATCTTATTTTTAATATGTTTTTTGATAATTATATTATATTATTTTATAATAAAATATTTAGTATAACATATAAATTTATTATTATTAAATAAAAATCGTTTTTAATTATATATAAAGCTGATTGAGGGTATTGTTTAAATTAATAAATTAGTGAATAAGTTAGAAACTAATAATAAATCAATAACCCAACTAAAAGTATAAAACCTAATAAAAATATGACAAATAAAAAAAATTAACTAAATATTTAATATAACATAAATTAATATTATTAAAATATAATTCATTTAAATTATATATAAGATTCAATAAGGGTATTTTTTAAATTAATAAATTAGTAACTCAACTAAAAACTAATAATAAATCAATGATTTAGCTAAAACCTAATAAAAATATGATAAATAAGTAAAATTGCCTAAAATTATGGATAAGATGACAAATCGGCAAATTCACTTCTCAAATAATAGTATAGATAACTTCAGTGTCACTGAAATTCTTTTTGATCCAAAACTATAAGAAGTGTTTAATTTCATATCAAAGCTACCTAATTATGATTTTGTTATTTCTAGAGAAGACTTTGATCTAAAATCTATACCTTTTAAAATATATTTATATGATAATTTTTTTTCTTTAAGAATCCAATAAAATAATTTATAAGTAGAATGAATGTATTGAATGAGGCATGTTGTGCTTATTAAATATTTTGGTTATAGTAATCAAATGTGGGTTGAACTTATACTCTTCTTCAGTAACATTATATAAAGAAAATAACCCTAAAACTACCAAACTTGAGCCATTAAAAAGAAAAATTAGAAAATATCACCACTCTTGATACTGAAAGGAATTTTGTTAAAGTCAGAATTAATCAAGCAAATAATTCAACTTTTAAATAGAAGAATTGTGTTTAAACCTACAAGCCATTAGAATTTGATTAAACATCAAATGAAACAAACAAAAATGAACTTAATATGTATATCTAATTAAATAGTTTAGTTTGAATACAAAACTAATATTACTTTTTATTGAGAATATATATTAATCCGCACAAGGTGCGGGTCCACAACTAGTATATATATACATATAGCAATTTTTAGTTCTAATGTTCGTTTTATTTTTAAAATTATTTAATTAGATACAGATTTTAAATTAATGTTATAAGTTATAAAATTTCAATATTCATATTGGTAATCAAAGTATTAGTTATGTTATTTGGTTCATAGTTTTATTTATGGAACGTAGATTTTGGATCAAAATATTTTCTATAGTAATAATTAAATTAAGAAACTTTGATTTGAAATTAAACACTTATTGTATTTGGATTGAAGAAATCTAGTGACACTGAAAAGATTATAAACAATCACAATCAACAAAAGAACAAAATAACAATAGTGTAGGGGTGTTCAATCCCGGTAAAACCAAACCACTTAAAACGAACTGAACCAAACCAAAGAAATTGAATGAATGTTATTTTTAAGAAACCGCAATATATGGATATAGTTTAGTATGTTAATTCATCCAACCGAATAAACCAAAGAAATCAGTTTATTATATATAATTTTTTTAATAATTTGTATTTGGATTAATATTTCTAACAAAAATTAGATAAACTGGCTATAATATTAGTCATTAAAATCACAAAATAAATATAATATAAACGTAATTATGATATTATTGGTAGATATTCTTAATATCTATTTATTAATTAAATATCTTAAATATCATGATAATTATATATCAAAATATTTTTAAAATAGTAGTATATATCAGTAGAATAGGTTAATTTTTGTATTAATTATCTTAAATATCTTGATAAATATATAACAAAATAAATATATAAATAATAATATTAATTTAACTAACGATTTATCCTAAAATCATGGAGAATATGACAAGTAAACAAATTCACTAAAATTATTAACTAAATGTCCTAAATATCATGATAATTATATATTAAAATATATATTTAAAATAATTATATATATATATATATATCGGTAGAATAGATTAATGTTTATTACTTATCTTAAATATCATGATAAATATATATAATAAAATAAAGTTTTAAATAATAATATTAATTAAGCTAATATTTATCCTATAATCATGAAAAAGATGACATGTTAGTAAAGTCACTAAAATGATGGAGATGATAACAACTAATCAAATTCACCTCTTAAATAATAGTATATATATATATATATATATATATATATATAGCTATATTAAAACGAATGTATAGTTAATATGTGTATCAAAATTTTAGCTAACTAAATGATTGTTTATTAAAATTCGGCACAAATGAATGCAGGTCATTAAATATCTTAATATTTAGTTTGTGTATTAAGTTATGTAAGTTTCTTATAATTTGTTTTTCAAAATTAAATCTCATCTAGATCTTATGATATTTCATCTGGTGTGTTTATCTTAGGTTTTGTGTTATCATCATTCGTTGTATCTAAGAATTAGAAGGAAAAAATAATTCCCAACAATATAAGATACATTGCCTTTTGTTGCATATACAAAATCTCCAAAAAAGTAATTAAAAAAACTAACGATTTAAATAATAAGATATATGTTTCAATTCAATAGTTTGTATTTAGATATGTATCTTGAACAATATAATAGTTTTGCAGTATGATATGTATCTTGAACAATTTAATAATTTTGTATTTAGATATGTAGCTTGAGCAATTTAATAGTTTTATATTTAGATATGTATCTTGAATTCAACAAAACTAAGATCTATATCTATCTTTGGAGATTCACAATCAATAATTAGTGGAAGGAAGTAAGACTGAATTTTTGCTAATTAAATTAAAATCTATAAAGATTATTAACTATATAGTCTAA
Organism: Brassica oleracea var. oleracea; assembly: GCF_000695525.1. Taxonomy (NCBI): domain Eukaryota; kingdom Viridiplantae; phylum Streptophyta; class Magnoliopsida; order Brassicales; family Brassicaceae; genus Brassica; species Brassica oleracea. The sequence goes on from NC_027753.1 coordinate 33,947,807, forward strand.
TACTAGTCAAGACTCATTAGGTCAACGAGAAAAGGAGATTAAAAGTAAAGAACATAAAAGCATCCGCAGTCAAAACCAAAACCAAACCCAAACCCAAGTTCGAGTTCCTAAGAAATAATAAAAGTTAAAGACGACCCGACCGACCGACCCTTGTTCTTCTAAATATTGAGTTTCCTTTTTAGTTATCTCTCTCTTCTCAAAACCATCTGTGTCTGCAAGGGAGCGCCTCCTCTAAACCCCTGTTTAAATAGCTCCTCTCTTCCTCCCTCATTCACCAAATCTCTCTCTGTCTTCTCTAAACCTAAAAAGCTTCCTCCTTTTTTACTCTCCTCGGTTCCATCGCTCTCTCTGCTTCGTCTCTATAAATCCGAATTTCAATCGAAAAGGGGTTAGCTTTTGATCCAAGGGTTTTCGATTTGAATCTTGATTTGGTTCGTTTGATCTGGAATTTGAATTTTTACCCTTGCAGGACGTGTGTGTGCAGATATGGCTGCTGCCGAGGAAGGTGCCCCGTCTCACGAAGAAATCTCAGAGGCTTTTGTTTACCAGTACTATCATATAATGGTAAACGCCACTGATGAAGCTTACAGGCTTTATGTTGATGGTAGCGTTATCACCAGACCTGGAGGTCCTCATGGTACCATGCTCTCTTTTACATCCCTCCAGGTACCAATTCAGTTATTATTGCTTTTATTGATCTCACTCTCTCCTGTTAATAGTATGTTGGTTGCGTTATTAAACTTATCAGACATTAAATGCAGTTTTTTAATCATAATGATTGTATTGTTGGTTTCTCATTCTTAATGCTTTTAAAGCCTGAGTTAAGACTCTTTGTGGACTTTGACATTGTTTTTTTTTTTTTTTTTTTATCATACAGGCTATCAAGGAGCACTACCTAGCCTGTGAATATAAGGGAACTACATACGATGTGCTTAGTGTTGATTCTCAGAGGTCGTTGCAAGATGGGATACTCATCATGGTTGTTGGTTTCTTGACTGGTAAAGACAACCTCAAGAGGAAGTTTTCCCAGACCTTCTATCTCGCGCCTCAGGACAAGGCCTACGTTGTCGTCAATGACATGTATCGTTTTGTTGATGAAGAGTCTTCCCTTCCTCCAACTGTTGAATCTGGTAAGTGGCGGTCTTAAGTCTTGTATTCATTAGATTTTAAAGAAAAGAGCATGTTCATGAGAACTACTACCATTGTAGTGCCAGAAGCTCAAGTGGCGAAGCCACTTGATGAGGTAAGCAAGACCGAGCCGGTCCAGAAGGTCATCGATGCTCCTGCCAAGAAGAAGTCTGTTAATGCTGCTGAAGCTACTCCTCCTGTTACTGCTCAAAAACCTAAAGAGCCAATTGCTGAAACTGCTGCTGATGGAGCCAAGAAATCTTATGCTGCGATGGTGAGTTTTCGGTCATGCAGATTTTGACTTTTTTACATGTGACATCTATGTTAAAGTGATGTTGGTGATTACAGGTTCAATCATTGTCGAGGAACGCTGCTCCCTTCCAAGCTAAAGCAGCCCCGGTTCAGAAACCTAGATCCATGGCACCACCACCCAAAGCGCGTGCAGCAGCTCCAGCACCTGCTGCTGTTGGTAAACCTGAAAAGAAAAGTGACCAGAGGATCGTTGACGTTGATGAACCAGGTTAGAAGGCAGAGACCGAACATCTATTGTCATTGGTCTATTTTGGGGATATCAGATGGTTAATTTATTGTTTTTTTTTTTTGGTTTTAGGAACTTCGGTATTTGTGTCAAATCTGCCGATGGATGCAAGGGCGCCTCAGCTCTATGAACTGTTCAAGGGTTTTGGCCCTATCAAAGAAGGTGGAGTTCAAATAAGAAGCTCCAGGGTAAATGATCTTTAATCAAATCTCTTGTCTTTCCTTTTAAAGAAAGCACAATGAACAATTCTAAACTTGTTTACGTATTGAGTCTCAGGCTAGTGGAAGATGCTTTGGTTTTGTCTCCTTTGAATCTGTTGCTTCTGTCCAGAGCATGCTCAAGGTAATTTTACAAAATACAAGATTCTTCCTTCCCCTTTTGAAAAAAAAAACTAGTATGAATATTAAATTCCACAGGCTGCCAAGAGCAATCCCTTCAAGCTTGGGGAGCATAAGCTTCGTGTAAAGGAAAAGCAAGGCAAGCTTTCTCTTTTCGTTAAACCACTCTTATCTAAAAAATGTAGTCAGTTTCCTAAACCTTTGTATGGTTTATTTTGGCTTTTGCAGTTGAGTACGATGGAAGCAAACCTTCTTCTGGTGGGAGAAGTGGAGGTGGAAGCAGCAAGGCACAGAATGGCTCTGTAGATGAGAGCAAGACTCCGACTGGTTCTGTAGATGAGAGCAAGACACCGAGTGGGTCTGCGGATGGAAGCAAGTCTGAGAATGGCTCTGCAGCAGGTGGGGAAGATGATGATGGCTTCAAGACGATTACAAGCCGTAGGAACAGAAGAGGAAACGGAGACAAGAAAAACAGTGGAACTCCTAAGGTCAAAGCTTGATATAATCTCCTCTCCTCTGCAAACACCCAACAAGTACAAGAAAGAGTTACAGTTTTCAAGCATTTGATAGAAAATTAATTGTTTTGAAGAGAAGGGAAACTTGAGATAATTTTTCGACATTACAGATTTACATCTCTTTACTTTGTTTAGGTCTTTTTTTCTTACTCATGGAACTCATTATAGTTCTTCTGTTGGTTTTTGTTCTCCGTCTTTTCACCAGACAAATTTCTATCTCCTATTTCTTATATTCCAAAAAAAAGTTTTCGAATGTTCACCTTTCTCGGTTTTTCTTGAATCTGGAATTTGAAGTGATTTAAGTTTAGTGAGTTTTTAGATGAATATTAGAATTCGGTGTGATTTTGGTTAAATAACTCTAGAATCGGAAATTTGAAATGCTTTAAGTTTTAGTGAGTTTTAGATGACTATTAGAATTTGGTGTGATTTTGGTTAAATTCTAGAATTTTATCTAAAACCATGAGATTGAGATTTTTATTTTTATAATTAAGAAAACTCTTTCAAACACTCTAAAAACTTTCATAGTGTTTTATAAAATATAAGTTTAATAACACTGAATTTTAAAGTATTTATTAAAATCTTTGTTTGAATTATTTATTAAAATCTTTGTTTGAATAACAGTGAATTTGTTATTTTAATATAAATCTTAAACTCCTACTTGAATACACCCACTTAGATTTTTAATCAGTTTCAAAGCTTAAAGTGCAGACTCATAACATCAAAAGTTCAAAAGTATGTATTCTTTACACCATGTTGTTAGCCTTTATGGTGAAAGCTAAAACAAATACAGATATGTGAAAGTTTTTAAAGCGTATCCAGTAAATCATAATCATCATAAGGAAGGAGTCATATCTTTGAGTTTTGAAAATTTGATCCGGACATGCATGTATGCCGTGGTTTCATTCAGTAAGTTGACATTACTTTTTGTGGTTTATTGCAATTGTTTTTGCTATGAATAGCCAAATGTGAAGATGGTCCTAAGAAATCAGCTGTCTCGACCTCTTCTGAGCAACTCAGTATTGCAGACTTGGAGCTACACTTAGTTGTGTTTGGCTGACGTATATCATGCGACATTTCATCTGGTTTAGTGAACACTTTCGTCACACTTTTTCTTTCAGACTAATAGGGTGTCATTTAACTTGAACCCTGAGATAAATTTTCAGGTGAGATCTTTTGGTTCACTATGTTTGTCATTGATGTAAAGTGCTATAAGTTTCTAAATCCAAATCCATGAGCTGGGTTGGGATAAGTTTTATATGGTGAATGGGGTTAAAGTTTAAATATGTAAGTAAATAAGTTGAAAGAATATATTTCAATGTTCATGTCCTTTCCTCACATATGGTATCTTTGTTACGCTTCCAGATATTTGCTGAGAAGAATATCCTTACACCTGTGTCCTATTATTATTGTTCTGATTTGAATGTCTTGTAGAATAGACGGTTTGATCCATCTCTTGATCACATGGTGGCTGGCCAGGGAGATGACTACACTCATCATCTTATGGTAAATCAACTGCCACTGCATGAGGCTATGTGAAGGGTTTGGAAAACTTCCATATCTCAGTTCTGATCATAATACCTTATGCTGATTTCTGGTAACACAGAACTACGAGCCAGCGTGATATGGCACAGTGGAAGTTGTCGAACCTCGCTACCTTAGAATGGTCAATGTAATAGAAGATCACTTTTGCAAGATCTTAATAATCGTCATGCTGTGGACTTGTTGTATTGGAAGGCAGAAGCATTGGTAAACATCTCTGAGCACCTTCTTTGAATAAATTTTGTATAGCGGTAAGCTAGTTCACGAAGAGTGAATATGTATTTGGCCTTTTGACCTTTTTGGTATGATACGAGACTGTAGATTTAAGATTTACAGCTAAAAAAATTTTGATTTCTTTTTACAACTAGTTTTAACGTTTCTTTTACGTTAGGTATAAGCTTCTTCGTTTTGCTATTAAGTTGTATCCCTATATACAGGATTTCGATTAATAGGAAGAAAGCTTCTTGTGTTCAAAAAAAAAAAAAAGGAAGAAAGCTTCCAAGAATTAATCTTGATTTATAAAGAAAGCTTAGAATTAAGAGGAAGCTTAGCATAAATTTTCTAACTAATTTTTGTGTGAAGAAAGGTTCATATCAAGTCATTGGTAGTAGTTATACAACGAAACTCACTTATTCCTGTAAATTGGAAAGCAGTTGTTGATTCAGAAGATACAAGGGGTGTTGAATGCATGGCTCTAGGACGGTTAAACAAGGTTTGCTGTTTTACTCTGTCATGTTCTGTCTTTTGCTTTCCTCTGTGCGTGGCCAATGCCACACTTTATATATACTCGTCTGACCTTGCTGTTCATCTCTGTTAACCCCTGATAGTAAGCAAATTTGATGGTGAAACCACCAAAGACGCTAATCAGGAGGTATTGGAGAGAATGTCCCAGATAGCAGAAATGGATGATCTTCAAGCACCACAAAAATTCCTTACAGCACCACTTTCGACCAAGGTCTCAATAAAAGGTTTTCACTGTTGATGCTAGATGCGTTGTTAACCCTCACACCATTTAGTGTTTGGTATCAGTAACCTCATGATTACTCTCAATATCAGCAAGGAAAACGTCTTCTATGAACCTAGAGCAAGGGAATTAAAGATAAATGTCAGTGAAACTTGTGGATGTAAAACAAATCCATTTTGGAGATTAGACCAGTTGATTAAACCAGAAGGTTCCATCAATACAAGAGTTACTGAGACATTATTGATCATCTTACCTGATAACAACCACGTATCTTCATTCCAACGTAATGTTTTTTTCTATTTCACAATCTCCCGGTCCCATATTTGCTATATATATATAGGTTCTTGGGCTTTCTCAGGAAAGATTCAAACTAATAGTTTACACCAAGGTCAAGTACTTGATACTAGGATCTTGTATTTTATCAGATTGGTAAGCTGAAGGATGAAATGTCAAATACTTATTCACAACTCGAGGTCAGCTATGACCTTCTTCAAGTCTTTTTGATATAATAAGCAACTCGGAGTGATCCATTAGAACCAAACACTACAAGAAAACACCGGTATTCCGACGACAAATATCGCCGGTATGCCCTCGGAATAACGGTATTCCGAAAACATACCGACGAGAATGGTCGTCAGAAATTTCTCGTCGGAAAGCAAATTTTCCTCGGAATTTCCTCGGAAAATTTCGAGGGAATACCGAGAATTAAAGATTCCGAGGACATTCCAAAGAAACATTTCCTAGGACTCTTCGTCGGTATCTCCTCGGATAATTCCGATGGAACGGTCCTCGGAAACATTCCGAGAGAAAAGAGGTGTCGGAATATTCCGAGGAGATATTCCGAGGAGATATGCCCTCAGAATATTCCGAGGAAGTTGTCGTCGGAATAACCCGAGGGATACACTTCCTCGGAATATTCCCGAAAATAATTTTTTTTTTAAATTAAAAATTTATTTTTTTTTAATTGAAATTCGAAAATATAAAATTAAAATTGAAATAGAAAACATATTAGATAATATTCAAAGTTGTACATACGAAAATAAAACATTCAGAGTTTTTTTTTTAAAAAAGAAAGAAACTACGGGAACAGCTCGTTCGGCACAAGAAGTAGCTATCTCTATTTTATCCTCATCTCATAACTTTATTGACACGATTGTAAGCTTT
>NC_027753.1:33955472-33956587 GCF_000695525.1 Brassica oleracea var. oleracea
AAATTCCGAGGAACACATGTTTGGGGTTTCAAAACATCAAATTTTTTTGCCCTATATCATTTCTTATACAAATGCAATGCATACCATTGAGGAATCTTTATATAGATGATCATAGACTATGAAATAACAGAGTTTCAAAACGAATTGTAAGTATTCCCTTTACCGTTCATTAAAGTGTATAAGTGTTTCTCTTATGTTGTGGGGATTTCGTTCATACAATCGGAAAAGTGTTTATTAAGGGTTATATAAGTGTTATTGACTTCATAATCAGTCTAAGACACTTAATAAGGGTTATATAAGTGTTATTCAAACCGTAAAACGTTGTTTTCGGTTTAAAAACCCTACTTCATCGGAAAAGCCTCGGAATATTCCGAGGAACACTTGGATTTTCTCGAAATGTCCTCGGAATATTCCGAGGCTTTTCCGAGGAAATAGAAACCCTAAAAGAAAAGCCTTAAATCGTCGGAAAAGTCTCGGATCATTCTGAGGAAATTCCGAGGAAATCCCTAAATCCTATTATCCCTCGGAATTTCCTCGGTATTCTTATATTAAAAAAAAAGGCGATGCTACTCTGTTTCCGAGTCATCATCACCAGATGAATCTGAATCTGGATCTTGGTGAAACTCTCCAATCTCTTGTTCATCCTCTAAGTGAACGACTGCTTCCTCTCCAAAGTCGGTTAAATCGACTACAAGGCCAACTGCAGCTAAATCTTCTGCTGCACTTAAGTTACCGGATGTGCTTGGTTGTAGTGGGTCTTCCAGCTCAGAACTTCCCTGAACTCTGCCTCTCGGGTTGAGTGATGTAACAGTGACCCATGGATCATCTCTGTTCCTAACCCGGGGGTACTTGATATAACAAACCTGTAACATTAAAAAAATTATTTAATTTGTATATAAGTCTTATTAATATACATGATGATGAATCATTATGAATAATTGATATATGTATATTTAATTACCTGATCGGCCTGAGAAGCAAGAATGAAAGTATCATAATATTGCAACTTTCACCTCAAATGTACTGATGTAACACCAAATGCATCTGTTCTCACACCTCGATCTGGAGTGTTGTCGTACCAATCACAATAGAAAACAGTACAGCACAATCCAACC
>NC_027753.1:33956851-33957347 GCF_000695525.1 Brassica oleracea var. oleracea
GTATTTTAATTTGTTTAAAGCACTCACATAAGTAAGCATACATCCAAAAAATTCTCTCTGCTTCAGTTCTTCAAGTTCCTCTTCTGTGGTGTATCTATATTCGAACCCCTTTTCTGCCATGAAAATCCTGTACAGACAATAATATAATTAATTAAGATTTAAATTTTAACTTGTTAAAATAAAAATTTGTAAGCTAATTTATTTACCTCTCATATTGAAGAACATATTCGCAGTTGGTGAGCAAATATGTTTGCAAATGACTGCGCTCCTGCTCAGTAAGTCGACGGTCCTTTGGTTTTCCGCTAAGTCGTCCAACATCTGTGAAGATGTCTGGAACCGTAACATGATATGTTGCCCGTTCGCCTCTATCATCATGCCGAGCAGGTCTTCTGTTTTTGATCTGCACTTCTGCTGGAAAGTAGAATTCGACAAAGTTTGAAGTTTCTGACTTTATCATCTGTGCGATTATAGAACCTTCCACCCTACTATAATTTTT
>NC_027753.1:33959826-33967396 GCF_000695525.1 Brassica oleracea var. oleracea
CGGAATACCGATGGCAACGACTCTTTCCTCGGAATTTCCTCGGAATTTTTAAAATCCCAAACGGCTCTCTAACGGGTATAATATATCCTCGAATATTTGTCGGTATTTTCCGAAGAATATGACTTCCTCGGTATTTCATCGGTATATTCCGAGGAAATTCCGAGGAAACCCAAATTTTGGGTTTTCTCGTAATTTCCTCGGAAATTCGTCGGAATATTCCGAGGATCTCATTTTCTATCAGAATGTCCGTCAGAATTACGATGTTTTCTTGTAGCGAGTAGTTACTAATATCTCCATATCAATGCAACACAATACATAAAATGGTCTAGTGTGTACATTTTATGTATTGTTTCCTTGATATCAAACCGCACATTTAACTCAGGCGATGAAAGAGTCGGTGCAATTTGATCTCCGGCATCATGTGTCGTTACTGGTTCGTCCAGTGCAACATGTTAGCTTCTTGCATGTTACACCTACTTAAAAGAGAGCGTATAGTTTTATTACATCATGTCTCGGTTTATATCTGGTTTAGCTAGCCAAACTTGCATTGTAATTCGGTTCATGTTGCAGAGAAGAACCTCTAAGAGAGTAATAAGAGGCATCACTGCATGATCTTTGTTTTGTTTCATCAGTTTTCTGTTAAGGTTGAATAAAGTTTCCTCTTATGAATACGTGAAGGTATATCCTATGATTTGTTCCATTGCGAATCAATCCCTTTCAAGAAAATTAATAATTTGAAACAATCAAGTATTGTTAATTTGTAAAGAAAAAGAGAATGATGTACATATGTAATTAAAATTAAATTAGCGGTTATAAAAAGAAGTAAACAAAAATAAATATGGCATTGCTTGATAAAGAGAAAACAACAATTATGCGAATGTGAAACCTCTCTCGTCTCCAGGTTTGGAATACAAATCTCTTACACGTCAAAGATTTTGCTAGATTTGATTCCATTCCTTTCTCCATCGAATTCCCACCTACCTTTTTTCCCTAGAATATGTGTCAACATAGCTTATTTTCCAAGAAATATTCATTTTTAACTATTTCCTTAAGATCTGTAGACTAACACGAAACTATATATGAAATGACTATAACCATAAAATTTAAGAGGATAAAAAGGTAGATTATCATCTTATTATCATTTCTCTCACAACCATTCAATCGACTACCAATTGAAAAGGTAGATTGTATTCATAGTTACTTTTTAAGGATGTAATCATAGTTGTTTGAACTAAAGTCTATTCTTTGTTTCAAAAAAAAAACAGAGAACTAAAGTCTATTCTAAGAGGTGAATTCATTGATATGGAAATTAATCTCGAAGGACTGTACACAGATTGCGAATGAATCAAAAATTTCAAGCACAACAGTTTTCATTTCTCTCACAACCATTTCTAATAACATTCACTGTCTTTTTAATTGAAGAACTGTTTTTTTTTGTAACTGAAATTAATTGAAGAATGTTATTTATAAGAGATGTATTCTTTTATAAAATAAATGTTATGATTTAAGTGCATTTTTTATAGATACTTCTCTTTTCTTCTAATTAAATTCATAAAATATTTAATATTAGTATATAAATTTAATTATTAAACTGAATAATTCTTTTTCTTTAAAATGCTCCTACATGTCTTTAAAAAAATATAGATAGGATTTTGTTACCGAAGATTTATTCAAGTTACATTAGTGGTCTAATATTCATACCTAGTGTTCAGAATGGGCAAAAAATGTAGAGGCAAAGAAGGTCATCCAAATTATTCCGGTTTCGGGTATTTCGATTCGGTATGTGGTTAGACAAATTAATTTCTGAGAGCGTATACATATTACAGATCACTACTGTAAAATTAAACATCTATCGTGAAGAAGAAAATATCATTTGGGAATATAATCATATATGATACGCAAGGATCTACACACCCACTTGGACACGTGTTACTTGTCCAATCTCTGACATGATTCACGTTCCCGGGACAGTTCTTTGAGGCCATTTTCGTAATTAACGGAGAGATGTCCTGAGCTGGCGTGTGGGGACTACGTACCTTACTTACCTCAAGCCAATGGGTAGCCCTTAAGATTATACTAAAATTATCTGGTTTTATGCGATCAAGATCACGTCGGATTAGGGTTAGGAGAGGAGTTGGATCCATTAATATGCGATATCCTCATATCCATAACTAGCACAAAGTGTTTCTTTTTCACAATGAAGGTACTTTGATAAGTAAAAACTAATCCAGAAGATAGGTTCTCGAGATCTGAATAAAATGTTTATACATGTCATTAAGTATGTTCAGGAGAAATGTCAAGATTTTAAGATTTTCAAATCATATCATGTTGAGTTAAAATGCGTAAACGGTAAATCTGTTTTCTTCCTGATATTCTAAGTGATTCATATGTCCATCTATCTCTTCATACAATATTACTCTAACGAAACATCTACATGTTTCCGTATGTTTAATCGCATCTAGCACTATCTAAAAAGTGATAATATATATAAGTTTATATTTTTTATTTATATTTTTTTTTGCCATCTAAAATTTTATTCATAAAGTTTGTTATATAAAACAGCCCCAAAAAAAAGGTTCCAACAACCAAACCCAAACATAAACTACAACCCGAGTTCAACACTGGTCCAAATTACAGACTAGCCCAACACTGGCCCAACCTACACAAACGTGACAACACATTAGTACGTGTTGCACCGAACGCTAAGACGAAGACACGTGTTTCCGGAACCTCCACCATCTTCACCGCCGGAAACGTCGTCACTGGACCAAACCAAATCAGCTAACACACTGGATTCAACCGGGATCAAGACCACAACCAAAGAACGACATCCAACAACTGTATTGGAAGTTCTCATATAGCATCCATCGACTTATGTCGGAATCTCTTCCGAACACCCCAAGCCACCTCACAGAAATCGAAACCACCAGATCTGACGATTCATAAAAATACAAATCGACGACAATCGATCCTTCATCCTTCGTTTTTCATAGGATGGAGGAAGGAGAGTCAATCGGAAGGAGGAAACTACAGGAACCGTAGATCTCTAACCACCGCCGCCGTCAGTATTTATATATAAACGCTGGATGAACCGGCAAGGAGCCAGCCGTCAACCCCGAGGGATAAGGAGCGACACCGGAGTCAGAAGCCGGCAAACGAAACTGAAGGAGCCATCGTTTCCGGAAGCTAAACCCGATCACACGGGAACCGAACTCATCTCATCTCTAACCTTCTGAAAGATATATGATTTGATAAGAGGGTAGAGATTGAAAGAGTTTTGTCTCTCTAACAGAAGACTATATTTTTTATTTATCAAACGGCTATTTTTTTATATTTAAATAAAATAAAAATAATCTAGGTAACCAGAATATAACGAATTTTAAATACCATGTTCCATCTAAATCACTAATTTAAACCAAACCTTAAACAATTCTCACTGGTACACTTGTTCATAAAGTAATGGTATTATTGTTCGAACTGAAAAAGTATTGGATGCTGTATCTTAGGATGTTACACTGGTACCATTGTAGGACCTGATTACGATGAACCTTAGCCGTTCCTCTGACTCTGACTTAACATAATAGAGATACACGTGTCAAGTACACTTTACGAAGACACGTAAGTAGCCAGTGAATAATAATAAAAAATGGCATTGTTTTTGCGTTACAAAGGAGCAATAATAATAGGGCAAATAAAGTAAGGGGACAACGAGATTAAAAACAATAATTTAAAGGAAAAAGAAAAACTCTGAAGCCGTGCTAAAAACGTGTCAATGTGAGGGATCATCTGATCTTCCACTTGGCCCTTTTCTCTCTGCTCTTTTTCATACATTGGCTATTCTCGTCATTTTCTTTTCTTCTACGTGTCCATACAATTTATTTATTCAGTTTATTTAAATAAATAATGTGTAAATGGTAGCTTATTATATTTTTCATACATACTCAAATTGGCTATTACAGTTCCTACTTTTGTTTGATACAAATTTAAGCAGAAAATAGAAAAAAAAATTAGGGGGGGAATGGTAGACTGATCTAAATGGAAGTGAATATTCGGTGTTTCTCTTGTACTGAGAACTTCAAGTTCTCTAGTCTGTCTCATCCATTGAATGTATTTTTTGGTCTCCCCAAGAAAGTAACTAACAGGAAATAAAACATTCTTGAATATTTTTTCTAGGGAAAGAAATCAAAGAGAAAGATTGTAAACTTTATTTTCTGAGATATTGGATATGGGTGGGATCAAAATCTAATCTTATTTAACTCGGATCACTGTTACATCATCTCTCAGTACAGTGTTTTCTTCATGTCTGAAGCAAACGAGAGAAGTAGAGAAATGAGTAGAAGTATGTTCCCAAGAGATCTGCTTCAGAGATATACCCCTATCTCAGCTAAAGTTGTAAATGGTAAAGAAGTAGACGAGGAGATTGAGTTGGATCTTAGTTTATCTCTTGGCGGGAGGTTCGGAGTTGACAAAAGCAAGCTCGCGAGATCTTCCTCTGTCGTGGGCCCCACGATGCCTTTTCCCCGGGAGAATCATCAGCCAGAGACAGAGATGAGGCCTGTCGAGACATCCGTGGCGGGACATATGGGTTTGCCGAGAACGACGTCGTTGCTGGTGGAGACGGAGGAAGAGTGGCGGAAGAGGAAGGAGATGGAGAGTTTAAGGAGAATGGAGGCCAGGAGAAGGAGAAGCGAGAAGCTTCGTGGCAGAGGCAGCGGCAGCGGCGGAGGGAACATCATCAAACCAACCGAAGCTAATAATGATAGTGTTCCGGGAGAAGGTTCCACCACTACGAGGCGGCGAGGTAGGCCGCGGTCGGTACTGCCACGGTGGTCAGGGACGGCTAACGAAGGTGGACTTTTACGACAACACAGTTCTTCTAGATTAAAACTTGAACTACAACCAAATGAATGCATCAATCTGAAAATCATTACACACACTAAGTTAGTTAGTTTCTGCTGCTGGAAATTAAGCCTAATCTTTGATATAAATTGTTTCCACCTTTTTGGAACCTGAAAGGTCATTTGCTTAGATATGAATATTTTAAACATACCAAATACTTTTTTTTTTGGTAACAATGTATTCTAAGAAACAGTGGTGTGTTTGATTCATTCAAGCATCTAGCGAAGAAGCAAGAAGCTTACCGTCGCCACAGCAACAACATCAACAGGGAGCAATGGCAATGCCGAATAATGGGCTAAGAAGATTGAGTTCAGTGGACATGAGGATAGAGCCGCCACCACAAGGGAACGGTAAAAAAGAGATGCCATGTGTGTTCACCAGGGGAGATGGACCTAACGGGAAGAGAGTTGATGGGATTCTTTATCGATACGGTAATGGAGAAGAAGTGAAGATCATGTGTGTCTGCCATGGTGATATCTTGTCTCCTGCTGACTTCGTTAAACATGCTGGTGGTCCTCATGTTGATCATCCTCTTAGGCACATTATTGTCAACACTTCTTCTCTTTCTAATCTCTTTTAGAAACCCCCTAACTCTTCATTTGATCCCTTTTATTTTTAAGGCCAGATTTTAGAGAAGAAGATGCTTAAGAGTTTTAGTTCAGACAACATATATATATGCTTTGTCTGATTCTTGTAATTTCTCAATTTTATATTTGTATTTTTACTGCTTTATACAGAGAAGAAGAAACAAAACATTCTTATCAGTTTTAACTTTTAAGAGAGTAACATTAATGATGCATATGGTGATGAGTACACAAATAAAAACCCTACTACTCTCAAAATAGGAAACAGACTTGAAAAATAAAAACAAAAAACTAAAGCTTCTAATGGCTACGCACTTGTTTGCTTGCTGCTTTTCAAATCCTCTAATAACACATCTTCTTGATCACAATCTAGAAGGCTGGATTCGTTTCAGTTGTTTTACACCATTTTTCATCGTTAGCCTTATCGAGAGGCTATCAAGTGCACTTGAGTGCTAAATGCAGAACCTCGACTAGATCGTCCTGAGGACCAGTCTCCCATAGTCCCTTTGTGAAAACATCCTTAGCTTTGACTTGACGAGACAATGTTGAATCCATTCTCGTGAGAAGAGAAAGAATGATCCAGCTGCCCGCTTATCCGATATCAGCTCCAAGATGACAATACCATAACTGTAAACATCTGCTTTCTCCGAGACACGGCAAGTCATTGCGTATTCCGGAGCAACATAGCCGATTGTTCCAGCCACCCCCTGTTGTTGTGACATGAGACTGCGAAGTCCCCAAGAGCTTCGACAGCCCGAAGTCAGATAGATAGGCGTTGTAGTTGTTGTCCAAGAGTATGTTGCTCGGTTTGATGTCTCTGTGCAAGACTTTAGCTGAACACTGCTCGTGAAGATAGGCAACAGCACGCGCTACATCGAGAGCAATCTTGTGCAGGATCTTCCACTCAAGAGCAGGCTTCGATCTTTCTTTGATGAAGTCTTCAAGGTTCCCTCCGGATAAGTAGTTGTAGATAAGGAACATCTCTGTCTCGCTCGCGTGGTAACCGATTAACATAACGAGATTCGGATGCCTAACCGTTTCAAGAGACAAGATCTCAGCGTCAAACTGTTGGTCCCCTTGAAACCTCCCGACAAAAGAAGAAGCGCAGGCTCCACTGATTCATCATGAGTCGCACCAGAGACTTGTGACCCTAGCTAGCGTGTCTGATGAACTTTGTAACTCGGATAGTTTCCTTTCTTTTGCATTGTTATTCCCTGAGGATGATGGAGATAAGGAAGGAGATGCAGGTCTGCTGTTTGTGATCTCTGGATCGTCCTTGAGACGAGCATCACTGGCAATGCTCCCCAACTGGAACAAAACAGGCCTCTCATCATTCCCTCTTTTGCTCGTTGGTCTTTTAAAGGCTGCAATCAGAAGGTGAAAACTGGATACATAGTTTTCAAAATATAATTAAAGAGACACGTGCATGGCATTACGTTAGAGTTTTTTTTTTTTTTTGGGTTGGGGTGGATAAGCACCAGTAGTCCCTTTTAATTTAAAATCTTAAGATTTCAGAAACAACGCATATAGCATATCTCTTATTTATTTGGACTTTAGAAACAACACACATAACAACACACTTATCCCCTATATATTATTTGAGAAGCATTACAACTTCTTTTTGTAGCCACGTGTCATCACTAGAATGATTCTTAGAATCATTAGAGAAATATGTTGGTCCATCTAATTATATAATAAGCTTTTTATTAAACTAACAATAAATTCATCATTAATGTACTTTATTATTTCCTTAAATAAAATTTACGGAATTTCCTAATGTGGCTAAAGTATATATGGCAATTAATGATTTTGAATAATAAAGATTTGATAAAAAATAGTGTATCTTCTATCATATTTGTTTAATTTTAAGCTATTAAATAAATTAAATAACCACAATAACCATATAATAAAAATATAGATTTTTATGTATATGTTATATTTTGAATTTTTACAAACGGCTATAAATTACTAAAACTGTTAAAAATTTCACATTCAAATTTTATGATCCATGGTTTAAAATTTTTGTTATGACAAAATACAAACGATTACAAAAATTATATAAGTAAAAAGTCTAATTTAATTAATTA
>NC_027753.1:33968629-33976079 GCF_000695525.1 Brassica oleracea var. oleracea
AAAAAAATATCGATAAATTATATTTTACTTATATAATATAATATTTAAATACAATCACAATTTTTTTACTGCTTATTTTCAAGAGATATTAAAAAAAAATAAAAAAAATAAACATTGTTTGATCAAATAATTACAAAATAGTTTAATGAGGTAGATATATTATATTTTATCATTATTAAAGTTATTTGTTTTCTTAATATTAAATTTGCACTTAAATTTTATGTTTTTATGTTTGTACAACTTAATATAACCATAATCAAAATACCAAAACAAATCTAAATTTTCATTTTTAAGATTATTTAAAATAAATATCAGTTCAATAAAACAAATGCATAAAGCTATTTAGAAATTTTAAAATATTTTAATTATTGTAAATATTGATATATGTACATGAGCTTTCAAAAATGTATCAGCTAGTTACGCATGTAACTTCATATTGATCATCGCTTTATTTTCTAATATTTTTTTAAAAAAAACATCAACATATAATTTGATAAATATTATGAAAATACATGCACATTTGACTTAATTATAATAAAAAAATAATTATACTTCATTTTGAATTTGAAAGAATATATGTAACTCAACTCAAAACATATTAAAAATAAAAAATAAAATATTAACCAACTGTTACAATGTAGTTCTTTTGTAAAATTTATATATATGCATGAGACTTTAGAATATTATTGTTTCGTTATATTAATTTATGTAATTTGGAATCAGACACTTTAGTTTATTTTTTTTATTTCATTTTAATCACAATATATCTTAAGTTATATATAATCTTCATAAAATATATTTACATATCTAAGATAACAACCACCTAAATGCAAATAAGAAATTAATTAAATTTTTAATAAATAGAATAAAAAATATTTCAAGTGAATTCATATATGCAGTCTAATTTACCCAAATGATAACTAAATCGACTGAAAAACAATAAAACCGATTAGATATAACATATATAAAATCAGATGTATAATTAAAGTAATATAATATTATTAATATAAATGATGCATATAAATTATAAATTAATTTAAAATTAAAAGTAAGTAGCAATCAATTATTATAATATATTTATTTTAGAAATATTTAGGGAAAATCACCTAGTAGAAATAGAGAAACAACACACATAACACATGTCTTATTTATCGAAACAGCACACATAACATAATATCATTATCAAGGATCACGGAAGGTGGCGTAGACTTACGGGAGACCAAATTACACAATCCAAAACATCTTACACGACGACGGCCTTGAAAGACTTGAGTTCATTCCAAGCCGTAAATTTTTAATACTCATCACGATGGCCTCATACATTTTACTCATACCATCGACTTCATCGTTGGCAGATATGATCAGATTGTACTTTATGCCGCTATGCCGAAGCGACGTCCAATCCCAGGTTCCTCTGACGACCTTCTCGTACACAAGATTCGCCTTCGACTCCTTGTTATGCTCCGAGACTGCAAACTTGGCGATCTCAACGATCTTTGGGTCCAATGGATTGACCGGAAACTTGCCAGGAGGGTTGAGAGACCAGCCACCTTCCACGACGGTGATCAGAGGGAGTAGGACGAGAGAGAGAGACAAATCATCGACTTCATCATATTTCTCTTTTTGATCTAATTGAGCCCTTTTTCTTAGGGTCCGAACTATCGTTGGTTACGGGCAATTTATATAGCCAAAAGGTTGTTACGTGCATGTTTTGTTATGGAACGTGGGCAGATTATGAACCAGATGTCTCTCGAGCGATGATAAGAGTTCGTTGTAAAAGAGTTTTTTTTTTATAAAACAAAAGAATATATCGTGAATATATATATATATATATATATATATAAAGTTAGGTTTTTTCTCTTATTCTAACAAGTGGAGAGGAGTTTTGCGACACGTGTATCCATGTACTTTTTTTACATTTAAATCTTTTTTTTTAGATTATTATAATTTGGTCAACTACTTTCTAATTGTGCACTATCTAATCTTTTTCGTACTAACTATTATTGTATGAAGTTTGATAATCTATTTTATTGTTCACTAAAATTCAAGATGAATGAAAAAATAAATAAAATAATAAAAATTTATTTTAAATATTTAATTTATTCACAACTAAAAATAACATAATTTTATTTTATTTTATTATTTTTTACCATTTTTTATTTTATTTACAAAATATATATTTATTTAACTATTAAAAATATAAAATGACTAAACTAATAAGAAGAAACTAGAGTGCAATATATAATTTAAACTTAAAACTTCTACAATCATAGAGAAAAAGAAAAACACCATAGTAACACTAACTTAATAAAGGTTTGAAGCTACAAAGATATCAACAAAGAAGACTAAGTTATCTTAAGTTACCATAAAATGTTTTGACTAGAACAAACAGATGTCAGAAAAATGTAAAAGATAAAATATGAGACAAAACAATCCCGAGAACACAAAGGATCGCGATCAAGCACCTGCGCAAAAAGCCAAAAAACGGGTTAGAGAAAGAATAATCATTGGATGAACAAAGTTACCATGAAATAAGAAGACGCATGGTAAGAAGCACATCACAAACTAAACAAGAACATAAAGGCGCCCATGCCAACAAAGAACCACAAAGCTCTGAATAGAAAAAACCAAAGCTCCAAAATACTAACTCCGCACACCTACACCAAGGAACGCATGAGAAAAAGATAATCAAAATGAATGGGGGGGGGAATGGAAACCAACCATCGAGAAACCAAAGCTCAAGCTTGAGACCATAAACAACATTCCAAGCGCACAAAGCATACATAGAGAAAAACACTATCCAACTCTGGAGTAGAAAATATGGCGAAAGGGAGAGCCACTAAAGACGTGATCAGCGATGAAGGTGCAACGAGATGAGAGAACAAAGTGATAAAAGGAGACGAAATGAAATCAATAAACTGTGGAGACATCCTCGAACTATAAAAAAGAGCATAAAAGTCAGATCACCAAAAACCAGATCTTGAAAACCAAGACAACAGAGACTATCGACGTTAAACCAACGACGACGAAGACAACATCAAAGACGACTAAACTCTAACTCAACCCAAGGATATGTAGTTTCTAACATTAGCCAAAATTTATGGAAAAAGATGACCAACATTGACTGAAATAACCTACAACGCCGTAAGAAACAACCGCACAACATGGAACTAATATGCGTGATATATAACAAATACCATAAAATCTCACAGAAGAGGAAGGTGGGGAAAAACAAGAGCATGTAGGTGAGTCTTTTCTCAGTGATGGTGAGAAGCCATGCACACCCTAAAGGTAAATGAAATACATAGATGGTGACGGTTCAAGGTCAAAATATGGGGAGAGTGCAGAAACATCTAAAAAAGTAATGTGAAAAATGTGAAAAATTAAAATACAATTTTGATACCGTTAATCTTAAAATCAACAAATGCCTAAATGCAAAGTTATTGAAATTCAATATGTTTTACATCAGAAGCTCATTTCACCACTAACAAGTAGTATTATATACACAACAACACATTATTAAAAAGACATACACATAATATATTAACTTATTATCTACTACTACATACCATAATGAAACACCAAATAATGCTATTCACAAATAAATATTAACCACATAATCACATCATCCAAAAAATCATATTTAAGAACAATAAAACAATATTCCGTGCTTCGCGCGGACACTCCCTAGTATTTGATAAATAATCCTCAATGTTTTTAGTGATAATAATATTTTAATTCCTGAATTATTTTATGTTATCATCAATTTGTTGACTATAAACACACAAACTTTTTGATTTAAATTTTGTTTAAATGCACCATTTACATGTATTTGGTAGATTATAATCTCTTTGTTTCATAATAAGTGTCATTCTAGTTTTTTTGTCTTGTTACATAAAAAGTGTCACTTTACAATTCCAATGCAAATTATAATTACTTTCAGCTGAAAATTAATTGCAAACTGCATTGGTTTTATAAATAATTTTATTTATCTCAAATAGTATTAGTTAGAAAGATGTAATTAATAACAATTTACATATATTTCTGCTAATTTCTTAGTCTGTGTGAATAGTGTCAAAGTGACACTTATTGAGAAACGGAAGAAGTATATATAATATTAGTCATTACCTTATTTTGTGGTGATTACAGTATACTATAGTTCAAAATACAAAATAAGAATATCTCGTGGATATTTGATAAAGAATTCTCAACGTTTTTTGGTGATAATAATAATTTAATTCCTGAATTATTTTATCACTAGTTTGTTGACTAAATATTTATTTAGAAAATAAATAATTGATAGGTTTGTTATGGTCTATATAATAACTTTAGATTTAGTTATACCATCCAGAAAATCTTAAAAATGGCTAAGCTCTTTCAATCCATTATGCATCGGTAAAATACTTGAATTAGATATGCAGTCTCCTTGAACATGACTAAATATTGGTTTATCCAATTCATCCAAATCGTTTAGTAAGATATATATATATATATATATATATAATACATACCTAATTTATTATATTGTTCTAGCGGTAGCATGATAAGTATGATTAATTAAGAATCATACAAGATTCATTCTAAAACACATAAGCTTTAAACCTATGTCTTGTTTAAAAGCACCATTTGCATGTGGTGATTATAATATACTATTAGATCTTGACCCACACAACCATGCAGTTATGCAGGTTTTCTTTATTATTAAAATATTTTAGAATATGCAATAAAATATATCAATAAATTAATATAATTTAATGTTATATATTATCTAATTTTATAATAATATTTGTGTGGCGTATAATATTATTATTACAAAATTTATAAATTTTGTATATTTGTAATAATATTTATTTTAAATACATTATTATGTAACAATACTGATTTACATAATTTTGTTTTATTTCTTAATTTGAAACATATGTGGAAATTAAATTAAGTCGAACCTACGTAATAGAGAATTTGGTAAATAGTTATTAATTAAACTGATTTTTAGATGTGTAAATAATAAACCTAGTAGAGTAAAGTCTTATATATACGATATGAATAAAGATCAAATATTCCATCTATGAAAAGAGGTTTAATTATATTAGTTGTATAACATGGTAAAAACATTTAAAAAGTGTGACTTCTAAGTGGTCTAAAGTAAAAAAAAAAAATCATATATGAAATAAGTCATAATTTATGTGCTAAATAGATAAAAAAAATTATTTTAAAATTAGAAATAGAAATTAATATTTCTTTTTAAAACATCTTTTAAAATACTTCTTAAATTTAGTTTTGAAAATTAAATAAATTTAACAATGTTATTATTATTAAAATGGTATTAAAAGTATTTTATATAATTATTAAAAAAAATTACAATCAAAACTAAACTAAAATTTAGTTTCTAATAATACTTTATGATAATTAAAATTTTAATTAACTAATTTCGAAAATATATTTTAAAAAGATTCTAAAAAGATATTTGAAAGATTTTGTTAGACATTTCTTTAAGATATTTATTAGTATTTCAAATAAAAATAAAGATATTAAAAGATATTATAATTAAGTTATGTAAAATTTAATAAATTTTCTAAGGATGGTCTAAATAAATAAATCACACATGAAAGAAGTCATGACTTCTATTTTAATAGTATAGATAATTCAAAAAAAAAAAAAAGAATATCTCATGGATATTTGATAAAGAATCCTCAACATTTTTGGTGATAAAAATATTTTAGTCCCTGAATGATTTTATCAGTTGGTTACTGATTAAATCTTTATTTACAAAATTAATAATTGATTGGTTTAGTATGGTCTATATAATAACTTTAAATTTATTTATACCATGCAGAAAATCCTAAAATGGCTTAGCTCTTTCAAGACATTATGCATCGGTAAAATAACTTGAGTTTGATGTGCAGTCTCATTTTAACATGACTAAATATTGGTTTATCGAACACATGAAAATCGGTAAGATATAAATGATACGTAATTAAGTTATTATGTTCTTTTACCTGTATAGCATGACATGTATGATTAATTTAAAACACCATTGACATGTATTTGATAGTCAAGATATATATTGTTAGTTCTTACTTTATTTTGTGGTGATTACAATCTACTATAATTTAAAATAAAGACAAGAATATTTCATGGATATTTGATAAAGAGTTCTCAATGTTTTTGGTCATAATAATCTTTTAGTTCTGGAATTATAGTATCAGCAGGTTGTTGTCCGAATATTTATTTAGAAAACTAATAATTGATCGGTTTCGTGGACTATATGGCTAAGCTCGAGTTTAATGTGCAGTGTACTTAAACGTTTGAACTGTGTAAGTGTAAAAAGATAATGTGATATGTATTAATATGTCCAATATAAAAAAACACAAAGATAAATTAGCTAGTGCACAAAAAGGATAAATTAGCTCAATTCAAATATATACTAACTCATCATGAGCCTTGCAGAGCAGCACCTACCTTCAGCACTCCTCTTGTTGGAACTATTTTCTTAACATTATAAAGGTATTCATATGTCAAAAATGAAGTTTTAATTGAATGAAAAATTGAGGTATAATATGTGTGATTTGAGAATTTTGTATAAAATAGCAAATACATACATTAGATATTTTATCTTGGATTTGAGTTTTGATTTCTTAGTTGGACTTCATATTCATTAACTTAAATCAAATATATGTTGATTTTTTATATTGATAAAATATAAAAAGGAAATTCATTTTAAAGTATATTATTTAGTTTGAATTGGTCAAACAAAAAATAATTTTACTCTTTAATTTCTTGGTCAAAATGTGGAATAAATTCACATAATAATTGACAAGAATTAAAGACTCCATTAGTGCACCATGGAGGTTTCATTTTTTGTGTTGAAAAATGAAACTTGTGCTTCTCATGATTTTTCTATAAAAGGGCTTGGTAGCATTATAGAAAATACACACATTCATACAATTAAGAAACATTTCTCCCACTCAGAATAGTTATGCTAGTATTTTTTTTTATTTTGAGTCTGAGAATACATCACTGAAATATGGTCGATAGATTTTGTTTTTCGGTGATGGTAAACAGAAACAATGCTGCAGTTGTATCCTGGGAATCTGAGCGCCATGAAACCTTCACACTACGGGGCATTTAAAGATTTAAGGAAATAGATTAACTATAGACTCTGCAATTCTTCTTTATTTTTATATTCGGTATTGAAATTTTAATTTATGTTCTTATTATTCTTTACAAATATCAGTTGTCCTATGGTAGTAAAATAAAGTTCTTACACTCTTAAATCTTTAAATATTGTTTATGCTTTTGCACTAACAATACTGATATTTGTTAAAAATTTTTATTTTTAAGAACATGTTAAAGAAGCCGGAATCGGATCTTGTTTTATCATAAAAACATGAATTCGAGAATTCATGGTGATGGAAAATACAAGCAATTGTTATGATCTTTTCAGATCGAT
>NC_027753.1:33977744-33986129 GCF_000695525.1 Brassica oleracea var. oleracea
AATCTAAATTTTACTTTTATAGCTAATTTGATTGTTTAATTTATTTTAATAATATAAAATTAAACAAAAAATGATGGAGGAGATATAAATTGTTATCAAATCTTTATTATTAAAATCATTAATTGTCATATATATATTAGTCATTTATGGTAATTCCGTAGGTTTGATTTAAGGAAAGAAAATAACATATCATATCATTATATCATATAGTTTTATCAACTTATGTATCTAACAACATATAAAAATCGAATGTGGACCTACTTATTTTTCAATTGAATGTAATTGACTACCTAATTGAGTGCCACCTATGCATTGGGGCCTATTTTAATTAATACAAAATTGAGGTTACATCTTTTCAAATGTTCCTCAATTAATATATAGGGGATTGTTATGATCTTTTCAGATCGATCATGTGCAGAGATCTTTTATAATCATTATTGCTTTTCTGTGAATCTTCTTTATCATCAAGCGTGGATCATTAGTCACAAATTTTCTGGAAAAAAAACAATTTGATTTGATTTGTTTATTGACGTGTTGAAACCGTCGTGTTGCACTTTCGCTTTGATTTTTAAAATTATTTTGAAACAAAAGTGTGACTTGTATGATCTAATTTTGGTTTACTTCTGGTTTAACCATGCTTATACAGCTGGTTTTTATCAAAATTCAAGCGTTTGATCTTGCATATATTAGCAAGAGTCAAGTGTTTCTTGTAGCATTTTTAATATGAGTTAAATGATTAGTATGCATATATTAGCAAGTGTGGAGCGTTTGTTCTTGTGGCATATTTAATGCATTTTTTTGTATTTGTTTTGCATTTAGTTGTGAACAAATAATTTATTTGTTCAAAATATGTTACTGCTTTGACTCTTTTGATTCCATTTCAAGCAATCTAACGTTTAAGACTTTAGAGATTCTATTTTGGTATCTCGACTTTTGTTGTTAAATAGTCTTTTTAAATAGTATATATTAGATTTTAATCCGCGCTTGGAATAATAGTTTGGTGAAAATTTTAAATAATAGCATTTTCTTATAAAATCATTAACCCGTCTGAACCGAACTCAAACCAAAAAATTCTGATCCGTACGCGATCTGAAATGTAAAAATACCAGAATGTATCTTGCAGGAGAGTAAAAAACATATCCGAAGAGTAAAAAACATATCCGAAGAGTTGACCACTGAGAGTATAATTATCAAGCCTATCTAATCTATTAATGTAGGATCCTATTTTTATCTACCATTATTAAGTTATAGTAGGATCACTTAAAAAATTTGTTAATATGACATATTTGATTATTAAATTAATATTAAATCAACTATAAATTTAGATTTTATTTTTTAATTATAACAAAATCTATTGAGAAAGAATCTAACAAAATCTTACTTAAAACATAAATATTTTTATAAAATAATATATTAATTAATTTCGTAATTAATAATATAATATTGTTATAAATCAATGCTAACTTAAATTTTATTATAAAGCAAGAAAATAAAAATAACATACTATTTTTTATAAATTATATAATTATATTCTGTATTAAATAAAAATAGAAGTGCTATATGAATTAAATATGATAAAATTATATTAAATAGGTAAACTAACAAAAAAAAATTAAAATTGTTTCATTTAAATAAATTTTTTTATACAAAAATAATTTTTTTTATACAAAAATAATTTTTTTTATCCAAAATAGTTTTTTTCTTTTTTTATATAATATTTATCAATTTTTTTCTTTTTCTTTATACAAAAAAAAATTATTAACATAGTTTAAACTTTTATATCTACAAATATATATTATCTTTTTATTTATTTTGAAACTCTCAACAATATATTGTTTAAAATGTTTATGTACAAAAATATAATAGTATATAATAAGCTTTAATTCATATACTACTTTAAAAATATTTTATTAGAAAACTAAAATTTTTTAATAACTCATTTATAATATTAATGACAAATCAATTTTTAATTATAATTTTTTTGTAATTACAACAAACTCTGTTGAGAAAAATTTATAAAATATTACCAAAAGTTCAAATATATTTTTATAAAATAATTTATTAATGTATTAACAAAAACAATTCAAAATTCATGTAACTTTCCAAACTCAAAAATAGTAGTGTTATTTTTCAAAGTTCTCTTGACAAAATAAAAAAATTTTGAAAATAAATATTTAAACTCAAAATGATAATATTTCAAATTTTACAAAAGATAAAAATTAATAGATGATAAAGAATAACTTTTTAAAATGCAACACGAAAAAACTATATATCTTGTAAGAGCTAAAGCAATCAAATATTTTGAAATCTTAATTAAAAATAAAAAGAAAACTTAATATAATAACATCCAAAAAATATCCTACATCAATAAAATTTATTAAAATAATATGATAAATGTTACTATGTCTAAAATTTACTAAAATAATAGGACTATATTATTTAAACAAAATAATATATGTTAAAGTATATGTTAAAGTACAAAATAATATATGTATAAATCCCCTACAATACTAAAATAATATATGTTAAAGTACAATTTTTAAACACAACATCTAAATATTAGTAAATAATATAAATTAATAACAAAAAAAAATATATTAAAAATCACTATATATTAATAATGTTGAATAAGAAATATAAACATTAATATTATAGAGTTACATAATATATAATACTAAAATGGAAATTAAATATTTAAAATATTTGTAATAGTATCAAATACATTTATAAAATGAAAAAATATCCGCACGGACATGCGGGTTAAAATCTAGTTTTTTTTAAGTATAGATAGTTATATTAAAATTTACATGAATATAATTCTATGAAGATAAGATAAATCATTTACATAATCCACCCCATATTTTTTTTTATATTTTAAGCTTAAACTATAGTACAAATTTATTTTAATTTTTATATTGGTCAAAATTTATTTGATTATTTTATAAATTAAATCTATATCATTCAACCCGTCTCATACTTGGTAAATATATTGAAGTATGTTTTAAATATGTATACGAAAATATAAAAATATTTATTAGTTTATACTACTTCCGTTCCCGAAAGTAAGATGTTTTCGATTTTTTTCCTGTTCCACAAAGATAGATTTTCTATATTGTTAAGTTACTTTTTTATATTTTTGAGGAACATTAATTGAGAATATTTGAATTGATTAGATTTCATTGGTGAAAAGTTATTGGAAAGTGTATAATAAAGTAAAAAATAAATTAAATTATAAACATTTATTAAATTCTTAATAAGCGTGTATACTCTAGAAAATCTTACTTTCAGGAAGAGAGAGAGTATATCTTAATTTAATATTTTGTTTTAAAATATGTTATCAAATTCATGAATATATGTTATTCTTTAATTTTATAATTCATAAAATAGTTAATAAATGGATTAAACTACTTTATATTTATTAATTGTTGAAGTAATTTAATTATGAATATAAATTATATATATAGATGTTATAGAAATGTTATTTCTTATCCTATAAATTAAAATTATTTAATATTCGTTTATAATTATAGTTAATATTAATTATGATTTTTATTATTTAAAATTAAATATTAAAAATTAATAAATATTTAGATTTTAAATAAAAAAAGTATTAAGAGATATTATTAAAATGCAATCTTAGAAAAAGATACATAATAATATATTTCTTATATCTTATTTTGAAAATATAAAATAATAAAGTAGATATGGTATATATATATATATATATATTTAAATAATAGTATTGACTAGATTTTAACCCGCGCTTTCAAAGCGCAGAGTTATTTTTGAAATAAACCAAATTTATATGATATAAATTTGTATTTTTGATTGTATTTCTGCATTTAAATGTTATATATGAAGCTGATATTCAATGTTCTGATATTCGATTGGACCCGCGGTTTGGTTTTAAAAAAACTAGAAATTTAAAAATTCATAAAACCTGTAAAAAATCACCAAAAGCTGGGATCCGGCTACCGATTGAACCTATTGGTGATCCATTATGTAATATAATTTAACTTAAATTTTCATATTTAAATTATTCTAATTCAAGAATATTTTGATGAATGTGATTCTCCAATTTTACAAAAGTTAACCATACAAATTTTTAGTCAAACTAATTTATCATTTTATTGTAAGCGTAATAGATCAATATTTGAGAGGATGCATACTAAAATATAAATAGATTTGAGCATCGACGATTCGTATACGGTTATTATAATTTAGTGATTTAAGTTTGAAATGAATATAATCGTTTATTTATTTATTTAGTTTACTTTTATTGTTCACATGTTATTAGAATCTTTCATGTTTTGTTTTTGGTTTATTTTAAAATTTTAAATTTAATTTAGTTATTCATAATATTTATTAATTTTAGTTTTTTATATATTTTATTATATATCTAATAATAATTTTATTATTATATTTCGACATGCGCTTTAAAGTGCAAAATTAATTTTTATTCAAACAATTATTTACTGAAAATAACAAATCTTATACATATTTATTTTTATAAAAAAAAACATTTTTTAAGTATAAATATTAAATTAAAATTTAGATGAATATATCTTTATGAAAATAAGATAATTCATTTTAAAAATTTAAACTATAATACAAATTTAGTTTTAAATTTTTATATTGGTAAAAAATATTTTATTATTATATGTTTTGTCAACATTATTATATAAATTAACTGTTGTCATTCGATAAATATATATTAAACTATTTTTTAATATTATAATTTAAATATATATATTAAAATATGAAATTATTTATTAGTTTATATATCTTACTTTAATATTTGTTTTAATAAGTTGAAGTATGTTGTAAAATTCATAAATATATTTTATTCTTTTATTTTATAATTTATAAAATAGTCAATAAATGAATTAACTTACTTTATATTTATAAATTCGTGTAGTAATTTAATTATGAATATAAAATATGTATATAGAAAATATTATAGAAATGTTATTTTTTTATTATATAAATTAAAAATTAATTAATATTCATTTTTAGTTATAGTTAATACTAGGTATGAGTTTATTATTTTAAAGTAAATATTAAAAAGAATGTATATTTAAATTTTAAATAAAAGGTCTTAATAGATATTATTAAAATGTAATTTTAGAAAAAGATACTTAAGAATATCTTTTTTGATATCTTATTTTGAAAATATTTAAATAATTGGTTAGATGTGATATATATTTAATAATATTGATAATTGATCGATTTTTTATGGTTCATAATTTTAGATTTATCTGTACCATGAATAAATTCCTAAAATGGTTAAAATCTACTAATCCATTCTGTATTGGTAAAATACTTTTGAGTTTGATGAGCAGTCTCAACTCTCAACCAACATGACTCGATATTGGTTTATCCTAATCATGCAAATTGGTTTGTAAGATATATGTGATACATAGTTAATTTATTATGTTCTTTTACCGGTATAACATCGCATTTATGATTAATTAAATATATAATATAAGATTTATTTTATAAATACACAAACTTCAAACTTATGTTTTGTTTAATTATACCATCTGCATGTATTTGATAATCTAAATATATATTGTTAGTTGTTGCCTTATTTTGGTGCTAATAATCTTTTTATTCTGAATTATTTTATCAGTAGTTGTTGATTAAATCTTAATTTAGTAAATTAATAATTTTTAAAGCAAATTAATAATTTTTAAAGCAAATTAATAATTAATCGGTTTGCTATGGTCTAAATAATGATTTAGATTTATTTGTACCATTAAGAAAATCCTAAAATGGCTAAGCTCTTTTCAATCTACTTGAGATAGATGTACAATCTCCTTTCAGCATGACTAAATATATATTTTTAGCTTAATCAATTCATGCAAATTGGTTCGTAAGATATATATGATACAATTAATTTATTCTGTTCTTATATTTTTTATAACCAGGAAATGTTTGGGTCTTCAATAATCTTTCCAGGCTCGGAACCCAGCCGGTGGTAATACCAGCGTCCATTCAAGAGTGGTTCGAGCCCAAGAGCGCAACAGCGCCAACACTTGTGTTTAAACCAATTGCACTGCTACATCCGTGGTAATTTATTATGTTCTTCTACCGGTATAGCATGGCAGTTATGATTAATTGAGTATCACACAATATTTATTCTATAATCACATAGACTTCAAACTTATTTTGTTAAAATACACCATCTGCATGCATTTGATAGTCTAGATATATATTGTTAGTTGTTATCTTATTTTGCGGTGATTACAGTCTACTATAATTAAAAAAAAATATATATATGTCATGGATATTTGATAAAGAATACTCAATACTCAGTGTTTTTGGTGATAATAATCTTTTAATTCTTGAATTATTTTATCAGTAGTTTGTTGATTAAATCTTTATTTAGCAAACAATCCATTATGAATTTATGCATGTATATAAAGGACCAGAGCTAAATTGGAGCAAACCGGAATATTTTGGTATCCTCAGTATAGACCAAATATATCCCTTCTTTACAGAAAACAACTCATATCAAAAAATAATTGAAACTATGCAAGAAAGTTTTAAATACTCAAAACGTTGGAAAATAACCAAAAAATATTTGAATGGTTATCCCGCTCAATCGAAACAGAACATGAACCAAATCAAAACGAACCATTTGACTGAATTTTTCAGTTCAGATAAGCTCAGTTTCAAGCTTTTGCTTTGTTATGAGTGGTCAAGTAAACGATAGAAGAAACCAAACAACTTACTTGAATATATATCTTAATTTCCTATATCATATGTATAGCGAGTTGGGATTTGATTGTGATGGCGCATTGGCGTCTGATGTTGTGAATTGAGAGTACATATAGTACAAGAAGAGATGATAATTTTTGGTTGGATGAGACAATGTAGATCGTTTAAAGATGAAACCTATTTCAATATATTGTTTTTTATTCATGTATAATTAAGAGTGCATATAGATTGAACAATTTATTAGTACGGATAAGGACTAGATACTGCAATATTTATACATGATTTATTAGTGCATTCGCAGCAACAAGCACCGCCATAACTATAAATTCGACATTCGCCTCCTCTAAGGAACCCCATAGACTTGCATTTTACCGAACATGCTGGTGTAAGTGTGCATCCGTCCACCATACATTTGTAATAAAGTCCTAATTAATTGATTCATCATAAACACAAATTAGCAATACATCAAGACCAAAATAAATCAATTCAATATTTTAACATACTGCGTATAAGAATCACGAACTTTTTGGTTACATCTGAAGGGGCTTTTGTTTTGTGTTTAGTGACTGTAGACTTGGTTTTAATTTTATTTTTTTTAAGGATTGAAAAAGTTTGGATTAAAAAAGATTTTTGGGTTTGAGACAGTCCATATCTAAACAAAGAAATACGTTTACCTGGAAAGGCCGAATCAGTGGGAAAAATGATGAGAGCAAACACCATCATGGAAAGTAATAAAAGAGATGGAAATTTCTTTGTAGCCATAACTTTTGTTTTAATATAAACCAATTTACCTTTACTCTGGTTATTTGTTGAAAACTTACTGTGTTGGTCTTGTTTGTGTTTGTACATGTAAACAAATATATAGATTTCTTTTCTTTATTAATCTTCCAATCATGGTAATGAATTTAGGAAAATTGGAAATATTGACCAAATATTTAGTACTAGATTAAGATCCGCGCCTTGCGCGGGATGAACATTATATATATAAATTATTTTATGTATTATATGTTCTTACATATTATGAAATAATAAATATATATTGAATAATTAAAAGTCAGTAACTATTACATATAAAATTAAACTGGTGCGAAAGTATAAATCAATTTTATTAATCCAAATAATTTTTTTAAAAATTTGATAGGATATGTAATTAAATTTAAATGATATTAACATACATAGTATATTTTTAATATTAATGTCTATTAAATGATGCTTTCTACTCATATATTTTTTTGATCATGTGTATCTTTAATAGCAAAAAATTTAAATTACCGATAACAAAATTTTCATTGTGAGATTAATAGTTTTAGTAATTTATAATTTAAAAATATTTATCAATGTTAGTTCAAAATTTTTATCAAAAAAAAATTATTCAAAGTAAATTTTGAAATTAAAATATTTATTTATTCAATATGGTTTATAGTTTAATTTAGAATGATATATATACATATATATTTTAAATCTTAATGATTAATTAAATTATACTTTTGTTTATATGATTTTGTAATCATTTGTATTTTGTCATAACAAAAATTTTAAACAATAGATCGCAAAATTCGAATAACTTTTAACAGTTGTAGTAATTTATAGTCGTTTTTTAAAATTCAAAATATAACATATACAGAAAAATCTAAATTTTTATAATATGGTTATTGTGTTTTT